>NC_072734.1:123251398-123551398 GCF_026930045.1 Uloborus diversus | reverse complement strand
TCTCAAGCTGTAAAATTCCGTCATTACAATATTATTTTCGCGAACCCCCTTTGTACCTCTCGCGAATCCCCCAGACGTTCGCGAACCACCACTTGGGAACCGATGGCAATACACCAAACCAAGTTAATAAAAGCATGGTAAAATAAAACAGTATTTGTCACTCTTTGGCTACTTTTTTTTCTTGACGTCATGAATGAAAATTAGATTAGCATGAAGCTATAAAAATACAGTTAGTGGTCTAACATTTTAAATCGCTAAAAATATCATGATAGATATTTAGGAAATATTTTTTAAGTACTAAAACTTCCGGCAGATAGCAGCACCAAAAACTGTAAAAGGGCAGCTCTTGGATGTACGTGAGGTTTTAACGCCTTACCAATCAGTTTTAGTCCTGGATCTGACAGCACTTCTATAGGAAAGTTAGAGTAGGGAGATTTTTTTTTCAAAAATGCTTAGTAGGTGTCCTAGGAAGTATTTTGGACTCGGGTGGACATCCACCACCCTGGTCACTTCTCCTGCTACGACGTCATCAAAGATGGCGGCATCTCGATCACATAAATGCTCATATTTATTTTAATACTTGACTTTTTGCGTAATTCTTGCACATTTTTATACTAATTTATGTTAACTAGTTTACTTTTCAGTTACAGTGTTAAAGTTTTCCCCGAGAACGTAGTTTTTTTTTTTTTTTTTAATTTTTTTATTGTTTTTTATTTATTTTCCTTTTTTAAAATTCATTCTTTAAAATTATTTTTTCAAATGTTAATCGTTGAATAACCGTATAAAATTATACTCAAAAACTATTTACGTAAAAAAAAAGGTTTTTTTTTGCCATTTTCACCTGGTGTGACTAATCAATCAGAACGTTTATTAGTCGCTCCACTTAAGCGCGGCCACTATAGGCGGCGCAGAGACAACATTCGAGGGCGTTGTTCTTCTTCAAAGTAGTAAATTGGCAGCCATTGAGTTATATGATGTGTTATGAGTGCGACAGAGGGTGGTTTTTGAGATGATGAAGTGCTGTTAATCTAAATGATTCTTTTGTTCGAGATTTATCGAAATAAAATTGAGATATATGGATATTATTAAATTGTCGAGAGTGTCAAAAGACAGCATAGGAGACCTTAAACCAGTTGAAAAGACTTGCATTATATGTAATAAAAGCGACAATAGTGTGATAAGTACAGAAAATGGTCATGAAAAAATTAGGGCCACTGCAAAATTGCGAAATGACGTAGTTACAAAGCGTATGAACGCGTTAAGTGAGGAAGAGTTGTTGTACTACCATATGAATAATGCATGCTATAAGCAATACTATCATAAGAAACCTCTTTTACAGCTTCAAAATGAGAAGGAAAAATCAAAAGGTGAAGATGGCAAGTTACTGGTAAATTATTTACACTAACTTGTGACAAAGGTGTATACGCTATTGCACGTGAAGTGCAATGTAGCAATCCAGATAAATTTTTAAATATTGTACTGGTGTTGGGTGCATTCTATATGGCTAAATTTGTGCTATGTTGTTTAGGTAAATATCTTCGAGGAAGTGGAATATCCGATGTTTTTATTGAATGTTCAGTCTTTGGAGTAAATGTATTACAATCGGTTTTACATGGAAAGAATTGTGTGAGAGGTGTCAAGAGGATGTTCATGTTGGGAGAAATCATGTTCAGATTGCAGGCGAAATCTTTTTTGAAGAACGTTCCATTGCTCCTACGCTACAGAGTTTGAAAACTTACAGAACATTCAGCAGAATATTTCTTTGGCTTGGGGAAAAAATCAGATCATATAGATGTAGATGGTAATGTGGAAAAACTCTTCTCGGATTTTGAGAGGTTTGTCAGCCGAAGAAGGAAAATGTCAGAGCAATTTTTGTACTGGGACAATTTTTTGAAACTCGTCCAACTTCTCAGAAATTTGATTCGTTCAGATAGACAAGGTCTTTGGGAATTACGTTTAAATACAGTGCCAAAACTTTAAACAGTATTTGCCGTATTTGACTGTGTCAACTATCAGCGATGGTTTTCTCTGTATTTAGAAGACATGAGGAGACTAACCAAGACAGCCCCAGAGGTGCATGAAATGTTCATGAAGGGGAGCAAAGGTAATCCATTTTATATGCATATGCTTCCTAATCCATTGCACGATCTGTTAAAAAAAGCACTGGTTTCTCAAGATGCAAAGGAAAAATATTAAAATTATTTAAGACCGGCGAAGAGATGTATTGTGCATTACAGAAAACGCGATACGAGGACAAAACAGTAAGAATACCAAGCACCATCCATAAAGCCACGTTGTCACCATTTCATTGCACCAAAGCGCAAAGTATAGGTGCTACAAGAAAAGTTACTAAAAAGATATTGAACAAGACATCTCACCGAATGATACAAATTGCTCAAGCTCGTTCGTATGACATGCAAGAGCTCTTTCGTTATGAGCTACCTGAAAACTGTTCAATGACCAAGGGCTAATGCTAAAACAACAAAAAGTGCATTGTTAAAAGAGCTGGAAACATCTTATGGTAGCACCAGTGATGAAACCTGGTTCAAGCCTGACGTTAAAACCTGTTTTATAGTTGACGTCATGAACTCTGTACGAAAGGTGATGACAAATGAAAATGAAACTTTTGGTGGAGCTGTTTCAGCTTTTTCGTCATACATCGGGAGCATCACCAAGAACTGTGGAAGAGTATATTACATTTTTGACAGTTATCGCAAATTTTCTCCTAAAAAGTCTGAAAGGGTGCAAAGACAAGGTAGCAGCATCGTTATAGATGTGGTCAAAACCTCAGAAGATATATTCCATTGCCTGTCCGACTCAGCAGCTTTTAGGGATCTTCAAGAAACAAACTGATGTTGCAAAAGTTCATTGCTGATACAGTGACAGAAACACCGCATAATACCAACCACACTCTTAGTGCCTTTCATGGTGATGAAGAGGATGATGTAATATTTAACTGTACATCTGTGCAAAGTGGAAAACAGATAAATAACCCAGAATTAAACTGTCTGACAGTAGAAGAAGCTGACTTCAGAATGTTGATTCCTTCAAAACATGCATCCCTGTGTGTGTTCACTAAAATCATTATTGCTAGCGCCGACACTGATATAATGGTGTTAGCTTTGTTTCACTATCTTACTCTTCAACGATTTTGGTTTTCAGGAACTTTGGGTGCGTACTGGAGTTGGTGATTTTACACGATTCTTATCTGTTAATAATATTCACTGAAAAAAGGTGAAAACTTATGTTCGTTCCTTCCTGCCATCCACGCACTATCTGGATCAGATTATACAAGTAAATTTCGTACCAAAAAATCTGCTCTTCATTGTGCATCTGGAGAGTATTTGGAGAGTTTTGGCGTATCATCTGATTGGATTTATATAGAGCAAAGCCTTAAATCTGCAGAAGAATACTTAGTGCAAGTACTGCGGGTCATTCTGTAAATCTTTAGAGGAACTTAGGTTATGGCTGTATCATCATGCGAAAAATATTGACACTGATAACTTGCCGTCTACTACCAGAAGTACTAAGAGTCACTTATTAAAATTATATTTTTACACATACCTACAACGACATTGTATTGACGATGTTGCTATTGACTTAGATCCTTGTGAATTTGGTTTTGCTGTGGTAGATGATGATTTGATGCCAGAAAAGAACTTACAGAGATTTCCAACCGATTTTATTGGAGCATGTAATTGCTTGAAATGTGCCAAATCTTCCTGTACTTATAAGAGATAGAGCAAATGAAGTAACCTGTTGATTTTTCTGTAAGTGTAATAGTATGGGTTTGCAACATGGACGCCCATATAGGGGTGCAAGGAGGGCTTCCCCCCCCCCTTTGAAATTAGAACTTTCTTTTGTTTTGGACCTTTTTTCTTCGCAAAAATGTAAAAACATTTATTCTCCAGCCATTAATGAATAAGTTGTTAAAAATGAAATATTTTAATGACCCTAATCTGACCTAAAATCGGTTTCCATGGAGAAAATACCCTCCTAACCTATGGGGAAAATATCTGCTCCCCCCCCCTACTATTTTACATATGGGCGCCCTTGGTTTGCAACAAACTTGTAACAACTCCTTTTAAATATAATTTTATTAAGTGCAACAAAAAAATAAAAAAAAAAATAGTTATAATAGCAGCAGTAAAAATGCATTGCTATTCGCCTTAAAAACACTAATTGTAACTTACTGGCCAAATTTTCATTTTTGTTGGTTAAGTATTAACATAAATTTGGGCTTATATGGGGACGAAAGCGCGGGCCCGCCATCTTTGATGACGTCATAGCTAAAAAATGTACGAAATGGCAAATGTCCACATAAGCTCTAAATACTTTTTAGGACACCTACTAAACATTTTTGAAGAAAAATTCTCCGTACTCAATCTTTCCATCGAAGTACTAAGCATTTATGAGAGCGAGCGGCCGCCATCTTTGATGACGTCATAGCAGGAGAAGTGACCAGGTGGCGGATGTCTACCCGAGTCCAAAATACTTTCTAGGACACCTACTAAACAATTTTGAAAAGAAACTCTCCCTACTCAAACTTTCCTACAGAAGTGCTGTCAGATCCTGGACTATTTTACAAAATTAACAAGATGGCCTAGCTAGCACTGTTACTTTGCATTTATAAGTGGCAACAAAAATTTGTAAATCTTATACATTGATTTACTTTTTTATTTAATTTCTCACGCCTCCCTTAAAATTCTTCTACGCTCCCTTCCCACTGGTTGTGAACGGGGTGCCCCGATGGGAGGTCGCTACCTACGACCTCCCAAAAATGTTGTTATTCGAAAAATTTTGACTATTTGGCATATTTTGAAACATTATTGCAACGCAGCTACACAGCTTTTTTTTTTTTTTTTTTTTTTTAATAAATGTTTTTAGTGATTTCTAATGTCTTTTCTTAAGGTGTGTTTGCTTGCTAGTATTTTATTTTTTAGGACATATTCGGAATATTCTTTGGTAAATTGAAAATTTTCCCCTCTTATATTCAAGATCTTATATTTCAGATTTTGAGAGAAAGAATATTTTAGTTGCAGTTATAGGTGGCTGGTGTACCAAAAAAGTGGGGAGTCAACATGGGTGCAGGGAGCGGCACCCCCGACGCTGACTTCTCATTCGGGACGGGACATGACCTCAAAAATTGTACACAAAGCCAGTTTTACTAATTGCTTCCAATGGGGTTGTTTCCTTCAGTCAAAAATAGTACTTTTATCACTGAAATTGATAGAATAAACAAAAAAAAAAAAAAAAAAAAAAAAAATATGGACCCAGATAATACTTTTATTTTCCCAACAGTTATTTTTTTTAGTTAATTTTTTAAAATGTCCGATTTTTCAAACAAGGCGTGGTCTTGATGACGTCACAAATGATGCATTTTGGCGCATCTTTCTACCGTGTTTCCACGTTGTGATAATCAAGAAGCGAATTAAAATTGCGCTCTACGCTTGCTATGAACCTCATCGTTGCCTATACACGTGAGTAAAGATGGGATTTAAATATTTTACTCTGTGAATGACAACACTGAATATCATTTCATCATTTGTGATGTCATCGGCAGAAGCGTAAGCAATAAAAGCGCACCGATTTCAGTAATCTTTTAAAAATATTAAACTTAAACAAATTATTAAAAAAATGATCAGATCCTATGTTTTTAAGCATGCTCTTTCAGAAGAAAATACTTTTAAAATTTTGGGAACGACACCATTCAGAGCTATATTTTCATTTTTAAGAAATAATAACATGAGAAAAATACAAAATACACACTTATTAAGTCAATTCCTCAAAACACGCGTTTCGATCAATTTTATCATTTTTCAATCGATTGATAATTTTGAACTTTGAAAAGTGGAGGGGCAAAGCCCCTTTACTTTTGAAGTGAGGGGGCAGTTGTCCGCCTTAACCCTCCGTACGAGCCGACTATGAGTTGCAGTACCAGACAGTTAAAGGTAGTGCAAAACACTACCTTAGCAGGACGTGTTTTGCACTCCCGTAATAATATAGCAGCAAAATAGAAACGAAATAATAATAATAATAGTAATAATGATATTAATAATAATAATAAAATAATAATAATAATAATAATAATAATGATGATGATGATGATAATGATGATGATGGTGGTGGTGGTGTTAATAATAATAATAATGATGATTATAGTAATAATAATAATAATAATAATAGTTATAATAATAGTTATAATAATAATAATGTTGATAGTAATATTAATAATAATGATGATGATGAAGATGATGATGATAATAACAATAAAGATAATAATAATTATAATGATAAAAAATAATAATCATAATAAATAATATGATGATGATCATAATGATAAAAAAATGAAAAAAATGATAATAATACTAATATAATGATGATGTTTATAATAATAATAATAATAATAATTATTATTATTATTATTATTATTATTATTATTATTATTATTGTTATTATTATTACTATTATATTATAATGGTAATAATGATGAAAGTAATAATAAAAATAAATAATAATAATAATTTTATAATAATAATAATAATATTTATGAATTATTTAAAATTTTGTGAGAAAAATTACTCTCACAAAACATTAGTTTATTTGTTAGCTGCGTTAGAAGAGTGCAAAGTTGACATTTTTCAAAAGGTCATCAACGTATAACACTTATAGTATCTGCGCTTATACAGCACGTAGGGGAATGTGAGGCAAATTAAAATAGCGGGGCAAGTGAAATGGTGAAATATTTACTCTGCTTGAAGCGGTACCTATCTAGTAATATTTAACTATGTAGTAAGACTTGTAAATCTCTTTCATTCCAGTCGGGGAAAAGTTACCTCTGAGAATAAAAGTAAATGATAATAAAAGCAGTTTTAAAAAATTCATGCTCGTATATTGTAATGTTTTGTTGCAAGTCAAAAATTATTTTTGTATTATTAAATGATAAACTTCTTGTTTTTTACAGTTGAAATTCTAATTGAGACCTACTAATATTCAGAGCAGTAATTATTTGTTTAATATTAAGCTTATTAAATGCCTTGTACATAGTCAAGTGCATGCGGGGCAAAGTAGATGCGGAGAAGTGAAATACTTCATTTAATTTACTTATTCAGCCTTTAATCAAATCACCTACGTATTTTTTTTTTTTTAATTAGTTCAGTTACATTCCTACATTTAGTAATTCCCTTATTTATTCAGTCATTCCCTTACTTTCTTATTAGTTCACTATGTTATTCACTCATTTATTTTTTTCTCATATATTTACTTATTTATTTATTTATGTATTCGTTTATTGCTTCATTTTCTTTTCATTCATTCATTTATTCTTTTATTTACTCATTTATTTGAGCAAAAATATTTTTAATTAATACTTCATTAGAAAAATATTTTATTTTTCACTTTGCCCCAATGAAAAAAATAAGTGAAATTTTTCGACCTTTTTTTGAAGGTACAACCTTACTGCCAAAATTTAAAAATTAATTTTTCAATGCAAGTTTGCTTGTAAAATACGTTGTTCTTTCTTTATGTACCGAAATTTTCAGAATAAATTTCTAATTTGCTCATTTTCAAAAAAAAAAAATCAGTTATCTTAATTTTTTCTCTTTGCCCCACATTCCCCGACTACTTAGAGCTCGTTTTCAACTATAAACTGCTTTTAAAACTTTAAGAAACAGCACATACGAAACACGTTTAAATGGACTGTTTGTTATAGATATAAGTATAAAAATATATTCGTAAATGATGAAGACATTTTAAATATTTTAAAAAGGGGGGGGGGGAGGGACAGAATAAATTGAACATTGTAAAACCTAACGTGTGCAAAACTTTACATTTTAGTATGCTCACATGTTTTTAACATTTTTTTAAAATGCCATTTTTTTCCATTATTGAATGGTTTTCTCAATTTTCTTAATAGAGTTGGATTCCACCGACTCAGATAATAGAGTATGACTTTTTTCTTCTCGTGTCTTTATGATTCTCATATGATCTTTTATACTGAAAATTTGAATGACTGTTTAAAAAAAGAATTGACTTTTGTTCAGTTCTAAAGAGAAGAAAAGAAATAATTGTACTTCTTATTTTCACCGATTGGTAATTCTAAACCAAAACTTTTTCGACAACGACGATCTAGACACATCAAAATATTTTAGGCAGTGGCGGCTCGTGGGAGGAGCCGGAGAGTGCCTAGGCCCCCTCACTATTTTCAGACACTAATTTATATTTTTATTCATTTCCCCCCTTTTTTTGTGTGTACGTGCTTGAAATTTAAAAAAAAAAGGGTTAGATTCTTTTCCTGCGCATAATCCGCGGATTATGTGTTAAAAAGTGTAAAATTAATGAGGTACGGATCATACGCTACCGCGGATTACCTGTTCTTTTTTCTCCCTCAATACCAACGCATTGAACCTCAATATTTACAGCAGGATTCGCAGAGACCGTTACCCTGCCTGTATGCTGTTTATTTTACATAGCTTGAATGTTCAGGCTATGTAAAATAAACAACATACAATAAAAAAAGCCTTCATTTGCACAAGGTTAACAGTTTGCTCTTTTCTTGACTGTTTGTCCTCAAGTAATTAGCGTACTATAATGACAAAATAGAGTTTAAAATAAATTTAATTTTCTCTATTTAACAAATATTTTAACACAAATATATATTTTAAGAAAGTTAAAATATTAAAAGAATATTTTTTTTAAAAATTCTTTTCTCTTTTCAAAAACCGGAGGGGGAGAGGGGCAAGTGCACCCATGATCTGGCCCCCTCACTTTTTCCAGGCACGAGCCGCCACTTTTTCTAGGTTATGATTACAATGTTCCATACCACATAGATTTCTGCTATAAAAGAAAATAGACACAAATATGTATATTTCTTGGAATAATGAGGGTGCATCCGCAAAGTTACAATCCGGTAGAGGGTAAACGGAATTCTGCTATACTAGATCCCCCCCCCCTCCCCCCACACACAATAACAGGCTTGTTGAGTTCTTTGCATACATAAATAACAAATACTTAGAACCGGAGCTAGGCAGTTATCAGGTGCTCGTTTGACCGAGACCCACGTGATAACAGGCCAGACAACTCCCCTCCCCCCCGCTTCGTTACGCCACCAGTAGTCGATCTTTGAACTTGGCGCGAAACTTAAAAACAGTGCAGTTTACCAGTAGTGTTGCTTGCTCTGGTTGATATAGATGAAATAGGAAATATGTAACTTCGGATGCACATTTTTGAATACAATTCTGTTGGATTTATCTCTTCCTTCCCACGTACCGGAATGTAGAGGCAATTAAAAAATATATGTATAATATAAGTCTTAAGTGTCTGCTGAGTGAAAAGTGAGTCAGCGAGTTCCGCTGCCGAACAACCTGCATGTAAAGCAAAAAGCTGGGCGCCTCATGGAATAAATTTTAAAGTTCGGAGGTAAGTACTCTTTTCTCAGATAAACAAATTTACATTTTATGCAGTTAAGATTTCTTAAGTTTTCCTCCATTACACAAACAATTGTCAGTTTCCTTTCCGATATCTTTGTCTGTAATTTGTAATTTCAGCATACTGCTTTAATATTTGAAACGGTTAACTTGCAACTTTTTATTTCTTTATTTTTTCAACTTTGAACACGCATTTATTCGAAATGGATTTTCCAAACTAACAATATACATATGTCAAAATTTTCTGCGAATATACTTGTTGCTATCAGAAGCGTAACTTGGTGTTGATATTCAGTAAAAATGTAAACAAGTTTATTGAAACAGGCTTTTAACTGAACTAATCTTATATTTTCGGTTTCGATTAAATTGTTTTATACGCTAGCATGTGTTATTTTGATCAAAAAACATTCCTTGGTGGGTTTCCGTAGTTCTGAGATAAAAGATTAGATTTGAACGCCGGAGATCGTGGGTTCGATACTTAAACATTTCCCCCCAACTACGCCCCTGCAATGTTATTCAAACAAGCTGGTTCTGTGCGTAAATTAAAAAATATATATATGGTTTTTTTTTCACTGTTGTCTTTAGGTTTTATGATATTTATGCACACATTGTGGTTAAGTTAACGGTATTCATAATTTCTGGGCTTGCGAAAGATTTATTTTGAGCAGTGGATACACAACGTGTTTTTGCCAAATGCTCTATGCTTGTTTGTTTATGCTTAAAAAGGGCAAAATGTCTTGAACTACATATTTTTTGAACTCCTTGGGTTTTCTGTTAATAAGCTTTCAGGAACTCTGAAACTGTAACATAAATTGAATTAAAGGGCTGTCTATAAAGTATGTTAAACTTTTGAACAAATCCCCCCCCCCCTCCTCCTTGTTACATGTAACGCTGTTCAACATGAGCATATTGTTATAAACAAGGCGTGATGTCACACTTCTTGTTATCCCCTCCCTTCCCCCTGTCACAAAACTGTCACATTGATTTACTAAAAGAGCATACTTAGCAAAATGTTGATCTAAATTTAACATGTATGAGGTTTTAAGTATTAAAGAAAGTTGCTAAAATGGTCATTCTATGAAAAGTTTTTTGAAAAAGATTACTTTGTCATCAATTAATGCTTTTTAAAATAATTTTTCAAAAGCCTAAAATGATGAACAATTAAAGCCCCCCCCCCCCCACACACACACACAAGAATCATTAGCAGCAGAAAAGGCTAAAAATGGGAAAGTAGCCGAATTCCAAAAAAAAAAAAAAAAAAGGCTTTTTAGATATTGAATACATTTTTTGATATACAACATACAGTATTCATGATGTATCATTCATTCTTTAATTAACGTTTTTCAAGTTGAATTCCTGTGTAATTTTTCGAGAGTGCCCACCGAAGGGTGGGGGGGGGGGGGGGGGTCGGAATCATAGTCTCATAGTAATGATAGCTTTTCAACGGCTATAGTTATAAATAACTGTGCCCTTGAAATTTTAAGGGAGATGGAGATGTTTTGGTTTTTTTTTTTTTTTTTTTGAAGGTTTCATAATTGAAGGGGGTAGGGCACCGTCTACTTTGGGGATGGCACCCAAGCATTCACGTCTTTTTAAAAGCATAAATTTGCTCAGCTAAGTTAACATTAATAATCTGGTATTATGTACTTTAATTTGATGTTATGTCTTTGAAACATATTGCAGTCCTGTTTCCCGTTTACTTAAGTAAAAATGTTTATTTATTTTTTAAAATTTCATTTAATTCTTATTCAAATACAATAGTAATATTATTTTTTGTTTTGATGTAATTGTAAAATGAAAGTTCATTTCTTTATTTGAATACTTCTTAAGACTTAATGTTTCAATACAATATACGAGTACTTAAAATGCGATTAGTTAAAAAACAATTTCTAATGAAAAATAAAACTGTGTTTATTTATCACTTGGTTTTAACATGATTGTAAAATAAAATCGTGTTTAGTTATTTGAATACTTTGTAAGACTATGAATTAAGCTCAGTGTATTTTTTAATGTATGATTATCGGTTCCTTTTTATGTTTTCAAATGAAAAAGTAGAACTTGTAATGCTACTTGAATAACAGAAGACAATAATAAATAAACCAAATAGTTTTATTTAACCAAAATATTAATCGAAGTGCTCCCTTCCCAATATCATTGTGGATCGACAAACGATGACGTCATTTGCTAGTTGGATGGCCTTCCTATCTCGAAGGCCTCGGTTTGACCTTTCGATAATGTCAGCTCAACAAGAATTTTTTTTAATAAGAGACTAAAGATGGATTTTCCCGAAATCGGATTACATTCGGTTGTTGTCGTCCAATGAGATTTCACTTTTCCAAATGCAGATGTTCTATGCCTCTTATTAAAGAATTCCAAAACGTAATTCAATGCTTTTTCTTACATACAGCAGATTGCAAGAGGCAGAAACGAATTTTCTTATTAATTCTTTTGGGATGCGGGAAGGGGAGGGAAACCTGTTGCTGGCTGCTTCTTTGATGGTCAGTGCAACCTTGAGTCGTCTTCCAGGAAGGGATGCACGCACGAGCGAGTTTTTATTCATCCTTCAGTTTATTTGTTTAATGGGTTATTTTAAACACGCAATGAGGCACATCGGTATTTTAAAGGATAATGAGCTAGGTGTTTCGCCCCGAGCAAAGAGCATAAAAAACTTCCCATCTGATGAAAATTGAACAAAACGATATGGTTATGCAAAATAGTAGTTAATAATGCTACTTGAGACAAAATTAGAAACTTGACAAACTAGTGAAGCGTCAGAAAAACTTGAAAAGTACTACAAGTGGAATAAATAGCTAAATACTGCTTAATCATGTCACGTGAAATTCCTGAATTGACCAGTAAAAGAAAAGAAAACAGTCAGAATTATTATCGCTTTTATTATGATGCTCTAGTTGATCCAGATTATTTACTAGTTAACGGTTATTGATCTACTTTACTAATAGCTAAATTTGAAAAAAAATTCTGTAATTATTTTGAAAAAAAAAAAATCTTACCCGCATTAAGAATACCAATGACGCTCCCTGCAGAAATCTCTGGTTGCAGTTTTTGCTCAGAATCGCCCTTTTTGTTTTAAAAAAAAACTATCGCATTAAGATTGGTAATATGTGTTAAAACCAAAAGCTCGTGTGTGTGTGAGAGGGGGGGGGGGGGGGAGTGAACCCAAAACTTCCCGTCTGCGCCAAGAGTTACCTACTTCCACATCCGGCCTAAACTCTTTAAACTAAACTAAAAATTAGTTGAAATTCTCCTTTTTTGTCTTGTCGAAGTTGATATTATTCGGGGGGTGGGAGGGATATTATCAGGTAGATAATTTCTTATCATTATATTATCTTATCATAAATTTGAGTGTTGAAACATGCATATTTTTCGGAGAATGTTTGGTTTGAAACGACTTGAGTCGCAATTTTCTTCGTTTGTGATGTCATTTTCTTGTAATAATTGAAAACTACATGAATACTTAAATTATCCTTTCTGACCCAGAAAAGTTATTTAGTCCTTTTGAGTACATTATGAAAAGTGCTTAGCATTTTTTTTTAAAAAGTCTTGTTTTATTCTTTTTAGTGTAAATTCATGTCAGAAATAGAATAATGTTCCTATCACGAAACTTCACCTCATTTTTTCATATAAATGCTCCATACTAAACGTGTTCTTCTCTAGGATTTACTTGTGTGGTAATTTAATTAGAACCATTTAAATATTAAAGATTTCTCAAACTAATTTATGGTTCAAAAACATATAAGTTACTCGTGATAAAGATCCTAATATGTCTCTTTACTTAGCCCCGCGACTGATCATTGGCATAGATAAGGATAAAAATCCTAAGAAAGCAATGCTAGTGAATAAATTTCATGCTTGCTCCAGAGAAGCCGTGATTCAAAACTTTCCTCTTGATTACGATTAATATTGCTGTTGTAAGACAACAAAATTTGTAATAATGAGTTTTATATTTAAATATTTAATGGAGAAATTACATGAAAAATTGCTTTTTCTTCCTAACCGAAAGAATAATTTTATTTTAGAATTTGAATTTTTCAGCGTTAAGTTGTACCTTAAGATTAGGTAAATCATTTAGTGAATCCCGAAGTCTCTAAGTGGTCTAGTTCCTAAGATATAAGCAAAAGCTAGCCTCAGATTTTTCCGTGACAATCAGGTAAAGTATAATAAAAGTGCTTAAAAAATGAATTAGCTTTTTATTTTTGCACAAAAGTTCAATTTTCTGAGTCTTTAAAACATTTATACCGATGTATGTCTCAAACTAAGAAATATAAATTCTACAATAAAACACTCGTTCATGTTAGACAGATAAATAATACTTTTGTATTTATTTTATTTTGCGTATTTTTTATCGATGTTTTCCTCTAACAGACTTTATTTTATAGGTCAAGGCACGACGCATCTAAAATTGCAAACAACCTACAAATCACCAACTAAAATAATCGTCGCTTTTCTCTTCCGGTTCATTGACATGATTAACGATTATCAGCAAATGACCCCAAATGGGATCGTCTTTTTTCGTACTCTCTAACAACAAACACGAAAACTTAAAAAGGAAAAACATTATGCAATAGGAATTGCTTTATTAGGAAGTGCCAGAAACGTCACCACCGCCCTATTTATGCATAATTACATCAGGTGGTAAAATTTAAACTTCTCTTGAGACTCACAATCAAAGTTTTGTATGAGGAGGAGAAAATTTTTTCATTGTGCTGTTCTCTTATACTATTTATAAATTTAACTAGAGGACCCGACAGACGTTGTTCTCTTCAAACTTCGTAAATTGAAAAGTTAAAAACTTCAATAAACCATCAAGTATTTGAACCGTTTTGTTAAAAAAAATAAGTAAAAAGAAAATGTTTTAAGCTGTTTGGTGTCAGAATGCGTACATTTATTACAACTTGATTTTTCTAATGCCCACTGGACTATTTTTATTAACATTTTTTTCTCCTGTACTTGATGGTTTGTTCCTTCAGCCATACTCAAAGGATAAGAAGCGTCCTCAGATATTAAATGTAAAAAAAAATAACAACCCATCTGGAAAAAAGGGAAAATCCCGCTGCAACATCCCCCATTTGAAAAAGAATAAAACAATCGAAAGGATATTGTTTAAAAAATGATAACGGTAAAACAGTTCTCTGAATAAGTGAAAATCACTCCCCCCCCCCCCCCCCCCCCCCGATGCAAAATAAAGTCTTCAATCAAAGTAACGAAACACTCTTTAAAAACGAAAAACAATTATTTGCAATTCGAAATATTTCGCCAAGTAAACAAAAAATACATTAAATTACATTAACAGTAGCTTTAAAATGTAAACAAATGATCACGCAACTCTATTGTTATAGCCTAAGTCGCCAAGCCACCACGTTACTGTAATCCAGCCAATCAGTGAACGAAGCCCATCTCCGATCGATTAGCGGTCCGATCTTTTGAACGAAGACTTTTAAAACTCCATATATTTCCTAATTTGTTCTTCCCACCAAAGATAAGGATGCATTGATCATTTGTGTACAGAACTACTCTGTTGTAATTTATCTGGGCAAAAATAAAAGTTGTTTCGTCTTTAAATTCCATCATCTTTTCCTTTAATAATGTACTGATAGTTTGACAACCCTGAAAGTATTCTTGACATTGGTACCAAAACTCAGATGGATATGAGCCGAAAAACAAATGTTGCTAGGTACGGTACTTTCACCGGATCTAAAATCGTTGCTTTCAAGAAATAAAGGCTTCACTTTCTCTCTCTCCACGTTTTATCTATTCTCAATTGACATACCACCAGTAGGAAATTTCATTACGAAAAGCAGAACTGGCTTTCTTATTGTCCTTTGGCAACGGGTTAAATATTTATTTCAGTTCTCGCTCAACAATAGGTTAAAATAAATATTAATCATTTGGGAGATATAGCCATCCAATGTTTAAACTAATTAATTAGAAAAAACGTTTCCGATTCGATCCATCGCGCTTCAAAACCATGCTTGCCACAACTTAATTACACACAAAAAATTTGATAAAAATCGGTCCAGCCATTTAAAAGCCTTATGGTGACAAACGTCCGCACAGAAGATTTTTATATATTAAGATAAAAATTTGTAAAAGAATTATTTTATTAATTTTGCAGTTTAAAGAGCCAGGAAAAAATTATTTAAATGGATGGATCTTTTCGAGTGACCCATTCTTGACCTTGAATAGCTTTTAGTATTTGAAGTTTCGTTCCACAACCTCAACCCTATTGGATTTAGCGACTCTTGATAGTGTTTAGCGACTCGCGATAGTTGTCTTTGCATAACATTTATAGCCACTTACTAATTTAAATTACTGATATATAGCCCAGTTATTGAAAAATGTGTTAGGAATGAAAAATAAATAGGGTCAGTTGAAGAAAAAGGGAACATGGGGTGAATGGAAACAAACTTTATCACAATCACCACACTTGTGGACGTGGCATATTTTGAAACTAACTGTTGGTGAATGAAGACTGGGTGACACATAGAAGAGATTCTGAGAGTTCCTCGTGTTTCCACACAATTAGGTTGTTTTTCCCATTTTTCAAAAATATTTTCTTCTAATGAGCATTTTCGAAAGTATGGAGAAAGTTACTTCTTTTTCTGAATTTTGACTTGTTTTCTCTCTTAAAAAAATAATCGTAAACGACATTCAGTCGTTGTTTTCATTTTCGCTGCTGACGTCACAAGTGAGCAAATCGCTAGGGTTACCAGAATAAAGTTTCAGGACACCGCCAAACGTCGCTAAATGAATATATTTTATTTAACTAACAATTCTCGTTACACACGCGGTGAAAAAAGTATTAAAAGGCGATATCTTGCCAGAAAAGACAACCACGTTCTCCGATTCAAGATGGCTTTCATCACTTGTGACGTCACACGATGAAACATTTTAGTTTAAAAATCAGAGATTTTAAAAATTTTATGAAAAATTAAATGTTGGAGAAAATGAAAATATTTTCTAGGTCCAAGTTATTTTGATTTTGATTTTTTGCTTATTCTACCAATTTCAGTGATTAAAAGTAGTACTTTTGACTGAAGGAAACAATCCCATTGCGTAGGCGTCATCATTGTTTGAAGATGAATTTTGAAAAAAGTTGTTTTTTAAAGAGTTAAAATCTAATAATTTTTTTGGGCGGGATACATTCGGTACACTTTCAAAACAGATGAGGAAAACCAAAGTTTCACTGGATACGCGTCTTAAGACGTCTATAGCACGCGCATCGAGCGAAGCCTTGGAAAAACATTTCAATCCTCTTTCTTCTTAACAGAGCACGTTGGGAACACATTTAAATGCATATTCGTGTAACTAGAACACTTTTTCTGAATTGAACTGTTTCCAAACGTGTTCCCAATGTGCATTGGGTATTTGCGGTGTACAAAAAGCAACCAGCAAAGGCGACTTCATAAATATTTTTCTTGTATCGTAGCATTTGAGAGTGGACAGATAAAAGTAGTACTTACTAGATGAAACCTTTACTTTCATTTAGGGTCGTAACCAGATTTTGGTTTCCCGCAGGGTTTCACCAACACATTTCTCATGAAATCTGTATGATGAATGAAATTTGATTTCATCTGTATATTCTACTGATTTTTGTTACAGAATCCGCCCTTGCCACTGTGTTGTAATTTTTTTTCTTTACGCTTCTTATTAAAGACTTTCTGTAGCCAAAAACAATGCAAACTAATAGTCACTATGAAGTTAGTTTTGTTAATAAATTAAACCAATTAATTTCAAGCCTGTAAAATTTATATTCATTGCAATTAATTTCAAGCGTATATTTATAGATTTTGGGCATTTTAAACTTTTCATGCTTTTGAGCTTTCTTTGATTCAAGTCAAGTCATCTGTTTAAAAGCATTTTTAAAAGCTTTTTTTTTTTTTTTTTCGCTAAGCTTGTTCGAAACTGCTTTTAATTCGAGCATACAAACTTTATAGAGCAGATTTGGAACAGAAATGGTTTAAATATATAAGTATAAACTTTTATCTCTGCATACGCAATACATTTATATCAAAATGAAAGTCAATACCGTTTTCTTTTCTTTTCTTTCTATGCTAGAAATCGCTGGTCAAGATATGACGGTTAAAAATTGCTAAATTGCTTCTACATTTGAACGAAGCAATTGCCTTATTGGTGATATTTTGATATTTGAAATTTTAGCCTTAACTCCAGTGGATAAACCCTAAACTCCAGTAGCTAGCGTTCATTGTTGACCACTTGTTCGTTTCGTCACTTCCCTGAAATGACACTGTCTTACCAGTAAAACAGTTAAGTTTCCGGATCCAGTTCAGCCTTGTCACAAAAAAGCCTTTCCTTGCATTTTAAACATTTCCAAAACATATTATCAAGTTATCAGGTCGTGGCACGTGTTTCATTGTTGAGGACGCCAGGAGCGTTTCTCGATCACTGTTATATCTTTTTGTTATTTTTGGGATTAGATGTCTTAGTGTTGCTCTAAGGCGACAATATGTTTCAAATTTCAAAAAGTTTCACCTCAAACAAATTTAAAACAAAAACGTTTTAATATAAAATATGAAATATGTTTTCGATGCTTAAGACTATTTCTATAATCTTGGTTTGCACTAAAAAGGATTAAATAACGTAAGTATATTATTTGTTGATTCCACACTCAAAATATTTTTGAAAGGAAAATAGAACCGACCTCAAAACTGCTACTGGAAATTGCTCTAAAAATTGTTGCAAAATTTGCTAATTATTTTGTTGGCAGGTTTAAAAATAACCTAACTATAAAGATGTTAAGATTAACTGCAATTTTTGAGTGTTTTAAACAAGAAATCATATACTTTCATACTTATTAATGCAAACCAAGCTTACAGAAATATTCTGTAGCATTAAAAGACATTTTTGTATTATGTTTTATTCATTGTTGAAGAATTTGTTAACAATACATCAACGGAAGAGCAGTTTTGTCTTTCATACTATTTTCAAAGTTGTTACTTTTCCTCCAAGCAAACGCGGCAAAGACTTTTCAGGAAGTGAAAGAGAACTGAATGGAGAAAGTCACGGTTTTTCCACATGTTTGTCAGGAGTGGGATGCAGAGAAGAGAGGCCCCGAGAGGCGAAAGGACATCTTCGAAGTTTACATTGCAAATCGGAGACCGGTTTCTCTGGCTCCTTGGCGACTGGAAATTGGCGATTAGTACTCTCAAATAGTAAAGTCAAAACAAACAACGTAAGTAGAAGCACTAATTTGTAAATTACAGCAGACACGTGTTTCGGCGTTACAGGGAACGCCTTTTTCAATGCAAAAAATAATGAGCATATGGATGAAAAGACATCCGACAAAAGCTTGACTTTACTATTCAGCACAAAGGTATTTATTTATCTTACTCTCAAATAGCTTTGAGCTTATCTTCTGCTAATACAGCAGAACCTCTCGATAAGGGACACTGAGGGTACCGGAAATTTTGTCCCTTTAATAGAGGTGTCCCTTCTTCGGAGGTATTCGAGTTTATATATTCAATAATATATTAAATCAGTATAGTTTCGTAATAAACATAAACCATAAGGATAAAAGGCTAAAAATCATTGATGTAAACTGAAATAAAATTCAAAATTATTCAAATTTCAAAATTGATTCTTTTAACAATTAAAACTTAATAAAAAATTTGGCAATGGTATAGTTTTGTAACTCACATTAATTATTTTGAAGTCATTCCTTGCGTAAACTTGTTAGATTTCATATAATTTAAAATTCAATACAATAAAAATTTCAATCAATGTTTACATTGCAAAATTTTCTACACAAAGTTATCCGTGCGCCGTCGACCATCCATCGGCCGTCAGTCCACACGAACGAATTGAGGAGAGGGGAAAATATGCGTAAATTTCAGTAACAATTTTATAATGCATCATGAATTAGGAAATTCTTGAAAAAATGCATCCTATCAGTACACATTAATGTCAAACTTTCACCAGTTGAATTTTAGATTCTTAAATTCCGTGAATTCAATACTTAGTAGGTGTTCACATTCATTTTTTAAAGTTTTTGCTGTAACTGTCCCTTAAATAGAGTGTCCTTTATTCAGAGGCAAATACATGCATGTCTCCATTCAAAGGGACTGGGATCAGAAAAAATGCCCCCTTATTTGGAGGTGTCCCTCAAAGGAGGTTTTACTGTAATTGCACGAAACAAAACGTACTGTTTGATCGCGGATTGTATGTAATTTGGCAATCTGCCAAGTAAAGTAGTAAAGACTATTCCATCTGAATTAATCTAGCAGGGGAGAAGGGAAAATAACGATGAGATTTTGATACACGCTTTTTATAATGTAACTAGTGCCTTATTCATTTATTGCATTCTCTAAAATAAAATAAGGGAAAACGAAAATAGTTACCATGGAAACAACAAAAAGAAAAGAAAATATTTTCATTTCGTTCAGGAACGTAAAAGCAAAATGGTAAGCTCAAAACTTAATTGTGAATAAATAAATCAATTAATTTTTGCCGTGAGAATATAGATCGAATATACTTCAGATTTAAAAAATGTTGCTGTGAGCAAATTTTCATTTTTACAAAACTAAGGCTAAATAATAGAGAAGCAAAAGTGCACATGTGTAGCAATTCAACTAACACCCCTATAAACTAATAGATACGTCCATTTCCGCCTATAAAACGGATATCAGCCTTTCCATGCAGGGCCTGATTAACGCACGGTCCGGTGGGTCCGCGGACCTGGGCACCACAAATTTAAGGGCACTAAAATAGCCTAAATTAACTTACTTCCTTCCTTTTTTTTTCTGTTCCAGTGAATGTTTCTTTTCAGCTTTAAAAAGAATCAAAAATAGCTTTAAAAAGAATCAAAAATCGTTTTAGAAGCTGCGTTTTTCCGGATAATTTACAGCCGTTTTCCTTTTGACCATAGAAAATTCTATGACATCAAAATTAGATTTCGACGATGTGATCGACACATTTGCCTCTGTTAAAGCCAGAAAGAAGCCTTTTTAAAGCTTAATGTCAGAATTAGTTAGATTTTTTTTTTTTTTTTTTGCTATTTTTCCAGTTTTAAATTGTTTTTTAATTCAGTTTCACCTTAAGGTAAGGCAATTTTAAGTATGATTAGTATGGTGACTATCAAGTGTTTGGTATTCAAATCCCAGCTTTCTGTAGTAATGTGTAGGTTTCTAATGTATTAGGTTTCTAGTATAAAACATTGACTTTGAAATTGTGCTGATTTTCTCATGGGAGGGGGGGGGGGCACCAATTTTTACTCAGGACCTGGGCACCAGTTTGTCTTGATCGGGCCCTGTTTCCATGTAATCGATGGTCAAACAGTATTTTTGAACCATATGGTGCCAAAGCTGCATCAAAACGTATCAGTTATCAAGATCACCATTTACAGATTTTTTTATTTATTTTATTTTTTGAGGCATTACGAGCCGTTTTCTAGGACAACTTAGAGTACTTCATTAGTACACAATTTAGTACGTAACTGATTACAAGAAGAATATTTCCTCTGTAGCAGATGTTTCAATGTATTTTGGATTTCAATGAAAACTTTTTTTCAAAATCGCACTTCAATTTTAAAAAGTCCCATTTGAAATTTTGGTCCCGGTAAGAATCTCCCCTTAATTGTTTTCCTAATGTGAACCCTCTTTCACTACAGTTGTTTATCAGACTTCAACCAGCCTTCAATTCCATGTTCTTACGAATAAGAGTAAGATTTTTTTCTTGTTCTTAACATTTTTAATAAAATGATGCATTTTTTTAAAACTGAGATTACCAGTTCTTGTTTTCAATTAATAATAAGTACCTGGACGACCGAGCCTCGCTCGGCTTTAAAAGAATTATTTTTTGTCAAATTGTGTTTTTTTAAGGTTCAATACTTTTCCAAATATACTTGAAAAGCTTCACGTTAACGAAATATTATGTACTCGACCTTCTTAGAACACTAAAGTACCAAACAAAGAAGATTCTGAATGTAATTAAATCAACATTTTGCTTTAAACTATCTGTTACGTTTGTTTCCACTATACAATTTTCTTGTCAGTAATTAAAATATTTTGACCTTAGTTTTGCTATGGTGAAATCGGTTTTTAACCGAATACTTCCTTTCATACTATGATGCGTTTCACGATTTTATCCCAATCGAGATTTTCTTTTTGAATAAGTACTTTTAGTTTTTACGCCAGAAAATGCTACATACAGCATGATATCCATCAAAACTGATGATCCACAAACCATTCCAACAAATGATAACAACTGTCTTAACAAAACATAAACAATCTCAAGACATACACTTCTTCGAAATAAAATTTAGATACGTGATTTAAAAAAACATGTTAAACTATTTGAAGTGTAAAAAGAAAATAAATAAATGAAATAAAATAAAATAGGATGGCCAAGCAATAGTTTCACTTAAAAAGAAAAAAATCCTTACATCGACTTACATAATGCTTTTGAATTTGTTTTCAGCCAAGTGTGTTTGAAATTAGCCAAAGTGGCCAATATCAGCCAAGCCTGGCAACCCTAAGCAAGTATAAAATTTTAAAGCGAGAAGAGACAAATTTTCATTGTTATGGTTGCAAATCGTCTGCCTGATGCGTCAATTCACAGTTTACTTCAAGGCTTAAATCAATTTGACTTTATATTAAAAAACTGTTTTTGTAAAAAATCGCGTTTTTACAGAAAAAACACTGATGTAGATGAACTTAGAATAAAAACTACAATTAAATCCAAAATTTCATCCAAATCGTTAGAGCCGTTTCCGAGATAAGAAATATATATATACCCACAAGAATTGCTCGTTTAAAGATATGATTAAATTTTCTGAAAATTTTTCACGACTGAAATGTCTGAAACTGTAATTCGAATTTCCGATGAATCTAAGGTCTTAGTTCTGCCTCATTCGATTCGAACTATCGTGATTTGACCGTGTATAAATATTATAAAGTAAAATAATAAAATTTCATGTGTTATATTGCTTCATAATACATAGTTATATATAAAAAAAGAAAACGAAGTATTTATAGCATGTAAAAACATAGATCAATACATGTAAAATTATAGTAATCTGTGCCCGTTAGAAAAATACAACATATAAGAGTATTATGCAAAGCATAATTACAGTACACAATAAGAAATATCTTAAACGTCACATATTATTTCCGGACAACGTTCCTGGAACTCACTGGTTTCCATCAGTTTCCTAAGAAAATCAAGTACTTTTGTAAAAATAAATCCTGAATTGCTACAAGTTGCATGATTGCAGACTTCTTACGCCGAGAAAAATATTTTTGTCTACCAGTGTCAAAATATACTCAGCGTTTTTCTTAAGTCTTTCACCTTCAGCAAAATTTCGACAGGTCCAGATTGACTACGCCCCAAAGGGAGGTGAATTGTAGTCTCGGGAACTGTAGCTCAGCAAGTGGCATGCAGGCAAATAAGGTGTTATAGGTATTTGCTTATAATTCTGCTTGGGCCTTGTTGCTAAAATCTCGAAGAGTCTTCTTAGGAAATCAGGAAGGTGCAAAGCAAGAACTGGAAACATATCTAAGTTTTCTTCGAAGGCTCCTCATTTTTTCTAAACATGGGATTGGCTTTTATTGGGAAAGTTTCTAAATTCTTCAGAAAGGTTCCATTCTAAATTCAGGAAGGCTATGAACTTTTACTGAAAAACTTAAAGTTCAAAGTCTAATTTGTTGTCACATATATTACTGGCAGAAATTGGAACATTACCAATTACCTGCCCGTTATTTTTGACGAACGTTTCTGATTAATTTTTTCTTTTTAACTCAGCATAACAAATATGTTTTGATTTTCTCGTCTTAGAGATTGAAATATAGTTTCTTTCATTGAACTTCATAATTCACTCCGTAAAATGATCAAAAAATGAAATGCGAAAATCTCCCCTCCCTCTTTTTTGAGGTGTTTTTCCTCACTCCTATTATCGAAAATTAGTATAATGGCAATTTTCAAGAATGAAAATTCACAAGATCACTAATGAAGAAGAAGTATTATCTAATCAGCGCAAACAGCACGAAATCATCAAAATAGAGATAAACTTTCATCATATAGAGATAAATGGCTCATTTAAATCTTGAAGACGGCGTCATAGTGTGAAAACCATGCTTGGATAATGAGTATAAACGATCACGTCGGAATAAATAATTCACCCTTGAGCAAGAAAAATAAATAATGAAATCAACGTCAACAAAACCCAATGCATGCAAATTTTTCGCAAACATTGTGCTTTACACGTGACTTTGGATTAATTATGAGTTCAGAAACAGTTTAGAAGTTTCTGAACTAAATGGTTATATTTAAAAAAATAATAATAAATTCGAGCTCGAAAAATTCGTTCGCTTTTATTTATTTATTTATTTGTTGACGGAAACAATTTTATTCCGATTTTGTATGACCTTACACAATTTTTTTACATGAAAAAAAAATATACTCAAATTTCTTGCTCTTTAATGAAGTATCAGAAATGAAAAGGTTTTTTTTTTCTTTCTTAATTTGTGGTAATCACTGAGTTATTTTGTTGTATTTTGGACCTTCGCTAAAAAATGTAATACCGATCACTTTTTCTTTTCTTTCTTTTTTTTTTTTTTTTGAGATCCTTACCTTTTTTCCAACTGTACAGGCGTACAGTTTTTAATACTTTCACACGGAATGTTTCAAATGTTAAATCCGACGCTGTTGAGGATTCATACGGTACACAACGGTTTCTACAAGCCAAAATACGCTCTAGGTGAAAGTTGTACATTCGCTTTTGTTTCATTGACACTACCCGGCTAATTACCCATAACAGCGAGATTCTCGAAAAAAGCTGTTGTTGTTCTCTCTTTTGCTGCACAAACATCCTCATATAAATAATAGCCGATGATCGAGTAACCCACGTGTTTCAACAATGAAACTCGCGCCACGGCATGAGAATTTGATAATATGTTTTGGTAATGTTTAACATATAGGGAAAGGCTTTATTGTGACAAGGCTGAACTCGATCCGGCAACTTAACAGTTTTACTGGTAATACTGTCATTTCAGGATACAGAAGAAACGAAAAAAATGGTTAACAATGAACGCTACATACTGGAGCTTAGGGTTAATCCACTGGATTATGGTTAAAATGTCAACAATCAAAATATCACCTAACAGACAATGGCTTCGTTCAAACGTAGAAGCAATTTTCACACGTCATACATTGACGGGCGATTTTCTAGTTTATTAAATAAAAACTGTCAAGCTCAAAACATAAACTAATGGTAATGTAAAAATTGACTTGGTGCTGAAAGGCTTAGTCGATGATCTTTCAATGTCTTGTAGAACATTTGAGTTTGTCAGTTCATGTGAAAGTGCACTCCCAGGGCCGTAGCTAGGGGTATAGGCCAGGGGAAGTGTCACGCCCCCTGCTTTGGAAAAGTTTTTGCCTCCCCGAAGCATATATTTAAAAAAAAAAAAAAAACCTCTTTCAATACATTAAATCAAGATGTGTGAGGTATTAAAATTTATTTTTTCAAACCGATGAAAAAATAAATGACACAAAAGCATTTCGATTAGCAAAACAACTACATTTTAATTTAAAAGAAAGAGGGGGGGGGGGCGGGGTAGCTAAGAAAAGGAAAAGAAGGGAGACCCTTGAACCTTAGCCCTTCATTTTACGTCCCAGAGGTAGTCTAGAAGTGCATTTTTGAAACTTCAATTTTGAAAGGAATCCGAGAGGGAGTTGCCGAACCACTTCCCTTTCCCTATTGTCATGAAAGATGACTTACAACAATGTATTTAGGCCTTCAATTTCAAAAGGGCTCCATGAGACGTACCCTCCCAAACCTCGAAGAAACACCCCCTCCACATTATCAAAGATCGTCGAAAATTTTGTACTTAGGACTTATATTTGAAAAACTCCATAAATCCTGAAAACCTTCCCCTACGCCTCAAAGGTTTCAATTTCGAAAAACATTCCGAGAAAGTGCTCTTGAACTTACTGACAACATCATTAACGATCATCTACAATTGCGTTTCTGGAATTTCAGAAAATTACCTAAAGAGGCCCTCTTTGACATAACCAAAGATGGTCTAAAAACAGCGTTTTAAAAGCTAACTTCCAACATTTTCCGGAGGAGGAGCGTACGACCCCCTCCCCTATATACCACCAACATCATTACTTCACCGGTACTTTTTTCCTGACTGGAATAGACTACGTGCACCATTATATAGTTAAAATTTTACCACATACATGGCGCTAAATTCAGAGTAAATATTTCGCCATTTCACTTTGCCCCGTTGTTTCTCTTCGCCCCACATTCCCCTACTTAAACGACAACGTACATGACAAGAAATATTAATCTCATTTTTATATCCATGAGTTCCGGCAAGGGATGCACTTTCACACCCTGTCTTTTATGAATAAAATGTAATCAATTAAACAGGGACAACAAAATACATCCCGAAAATAATTAATCTCATGTTTATGGTCACGAGCGCCTGTAGGAAGAGCATTCTCACACCAGACTTCTTTTTAAAATAAAGTGAAATAAATTAGTTAACCAAGGATAAACCACAAAATACTTTCAAAACTTCAACAAACATCACGAAAACTATTAATTTTATGTGCATGTACATAAGCGCCGACAGGGAGATTCAAGGATAAAGTTTCAACCCCTGACTTGTAAAAATTAATAAAGTTAAATTTAAAAAGTAATATTAATTTTATACTTTTTAAATATATATTTTTAAAAGAATTATTGTTTAAATTTGGTGAAAAACAAATTCACTTCCAGCATAGGAATAATTTCAAAAATATTGCGATCAGATAACTAAATTTTATAAATTAAATGATTTTAACAAAGATGAAAATGATTCTTAGAATTTGTTTCATTTCACATAAAATAAATAAATAACTACATTAATAAAAACAAATAAAAAAATAAAGAAAATAAAAAAGATAACAAAAAAATACATTATTATTATTATTATTTATTTATTTATTTATTTTGTGATTTACATGCGGGTATCCCCCCCCCCACCCCTCATATGGCTCTGGCGGCGCCCATAGAAGGAGATTCATAAGTGTGACATTCCGATAACAAATATAAAACTCTCACCGGTAATTTATTGAAATTTAAGGCCCCAAAATTCAGTATAATATGGGCACACAGTTCAGAAAGACCCCCCTCATTCCTATTTATGAGCAGATAATTTAAATTCAATTATAAATGCGGTAACTGAGGCTCTCCAAAGGCAATTTCTCGTGGTAAAACCCCAAAACATAATTTTATACTACCTTAGTTGCGTTAAGGGGGATCCTGACCCTCATGACTCACCGCTTGATTTCACGCTTTTTGATTACTGTGCAATCAGTGTATCAGTAAAGTTTCTGATAGACCTCCGTTGCCTCAAAACATCTCGAAACAAAAAGAGCGATAACTTCGCCAATAGCGCAGCCTTTCCATAGGTCATCTTGTCTAATCTCTCTACTCATCTTTCTTAAACTAAACATGTGCTCACCGCTGAGCCATCGTGTTCCACACTTTCCGGCGCTACCTGGACAATTATCGGCTGCACGGACGTTCCTTAATCTCTGAAACGCAGTGGTTTACTACCGGTGGTCATCTCTCCCTCCTCCCCCCTCTGTGCGGACAGCGCTCTCTCGGATCTAGGCCGAAACATTCCGTGATTTTTGGCACCTAGTTCTTTCATCCTTGAATAGAAGAGACACGAGCCAGTCAGATTTATTGCTGATTTCACTGGAAGTCACCGAGTGGTCACGGAAATTTCACCCGAAAGTGAAAGCGCTCAACGCGAACAGGTCACGTTCCTTCCGCCGATCGTTTGTGTTTGTATTGTCCGGTTTCTGTGTTACAAGGTTTTTCTTTTGCGGGTAAGTTCATTTTAATATTACACTGTGCATTCTTCAATATTTGTAATATTTGTTGAGTCTTTCTCTCTCTCTCTCTTTTTTTTTTTTTTTGAGCAGTCAAGTCTTATTGTCAAGGGGAGCCCCGAACTAAAACTTTTGGGAGGGCGGAAATTCTCAATTTCCCGACTGGAACTCGAAATTTTGGCTGAATGGTAAAATGCCGGTACGCACACTTAATTATATTTAATGGAAAGGGACATTCGGGCATTTAAAAATTGCAATTTCGCAATTATGTCTTTGAACTCGCTGAATCATCAGTCAAAATATGCCGAATAAGGAAATTTTTCAGAAAGCCACAGCGAGCTCCCTTGACTTTCCTGCGGGGCTCCCGAGAGGGATGGCAGCGAAGCTGCAAATTTGAGCCCCGGCATTTGGATGGGACACGGCTCGGAATTGGAGTAGTGTTGGCAATCTTATAAGCGCAACAGAATAAGGTACGGTAATAAAATTTACACGAGCCCTGCCTTGACTCTCGGCGGCTCTGAATTCAGAGACAGATAGTTAGTAGTCTAATATTTGTAAAAAAGAAGAACAATTGAAATACTGTCTCCAAATTTTCTGTCAAAGTTTGCCGTAAAAGGAATTTTTTTATGAGGTTACAGTAACCTTTTATCGGGGCACCCCTGACTACCACAGTTGGTTTACAGATTACCTCGGAGCAGGGGTACCCACCCCCTCTAAGAGCAAGGGTGCACTCCCTAAATATCGTAATGACCTCACCCCCCAAAAGCAAAAGCCCCAAAATGAAAAAAAACTCTCAAAGCCCCCCTCCTAAAAATTTTAATTACGCAGTCTTCCCCCCCCCCCCTAGGTGGGCACCCGTGCCTAGGGTTCCGTGGGGCACAGTTCGAAGCGCATTGAATTGTGATTGATGTATTGCGTCCGTGGCAATTCTTCCTATTTTCTAGTCTACTTTCGAATACTAGATTCGTTTTCTATCTGTAACTGAAAATCTTCCCGTTTTCCCATTTGCTAGAAACCTTATTGCTTTATTTTTTTACCTCTGTTTTGTCTCTTTCTTTCTATTTTTTTTTTTTATCTTTTCCTTGACTTTTCCTGCGAGTAAGAGATAATTTTGGTATTGTCTAGTTTTTATTTGTAACCAAAAATGTAAAATTTCTAGAAATTTTGAGACAACGAGAAAAATTTTTTTTTCTCAGAAATGGAAAAATTGATTTTATACAAATTGAAATATAGTGTACTAGTTATAATTTTCTTTGAAAACATAAATAATGGAAAATGTGTAAAAAGATGTATGCAATTCATATTATTCGTTTTTTAAAACAAATTTATGGGACATTTTTAAACCTCTTTAAAAATTAACAGGTGTATTTCTTTGTTCAAAACACCAAAGATTATTCGAATGTTATTCAAATTATTGGAATCATCATTCAATCGCTAATGTTGAATAAAATATTTTTTTGAAAATAGTTCAATAAATTATTTTGTTGGAAATTGGCTTTTTCTTTTGTAAATTCTGAGATTTTTAACACAAAGTTGATTTTCTTTTCTTGTGGAGTTACATACATTTATGTATGTGTGCACATGTAGACACTCATTAAATAAAAATTTTTACTAACACATTTCCACTAATAAATAATACTGACGTGCTAATTCTGTCCTGGTGTTCACATTACAGTTTTAGTCAGAATTGCAGCAAATAATACTTTGGTGCACAAGGAAATTAAATTATTTTATAGCTTGCACTATCCAGTTTAATGTTTTCATGTGGGACACGGAACATTAAAAACTTTTTAAATAAAAAAAAACACTCGAATATAAATATTGTAAATTTCTGAATACATTATTTTGTGCCAGGATTATTGCAATTGTCAGTTTTTCCCGAGTGGAAATAAACTTCTTCGGAAAAAAAACTTGTATTTTTCCCAAAATTTACAGGTTTTTTTTTCATACTACTCCCATTTCTAATTGTAACAAATTTAAAATATTTGTTAATATGATGACTTCAATCCATTTTTTGTCATTATTTGATATTTTGTCCATAGCTTTAGGGAAAAACTTATTTTCCATTTTGTTGTCACAAGTTTCAAGTGAACAAAAAAATTAAATCAGGCATACTATTTTGTTTTCATTTGTATTTCAAGCATTTTGTGATCAAACTTTTAATTTATCTTTCCTCTTAGTTCCATTCAGTAAGTAATTCCTGTTTGGCGACAATGCTTTCTCTAAGACTGACAACTGTAGCACAAAATAACAAATAAAAAAGTAAATTTGTTGAAACACGAATTCGTTTCTGATAAATTCACGTTTTCTGCAATCAAGGAATGCAGCCAAGGGCGCCCCGAACTGAAAATTTTGGGAGGGCGGCGATTCTCAATTTGCAGAATAGAACTCCAAATTTTGCCGAAGGATGAGAATTTTGCCGCATCAAACTCCAACTGTAGCTGAATGATGATATTGTTATAGAATTGTCAGACAAAATTTGCTGAGTAAGCAAATTATTGAGAGGTCACAGTGACCTCCCAT
The DNA here is from genome assembly GCF_026930045.1 of Uloborus diversus. Lineage (NCBI taxonomy): Eukaryota > Metazoa > Arthropoda > Arachnida > Araneae > Uloboridae > Uloborus > Uloborus diversus. The sequence goes on along the minus strand of NC_072734.1, from coordinate 123,521,588 downwards.
TGGAGCGCCCCTGATTGCAGCCAGGTTTTGAAATTTCTTTTTTTCCATAGAAGGGGCGCCGACTCCGGGGGTGCTGTGGTGCTCGAGTACCCCCCAAGATATTTGTAAGTGTGCCGGGAACCCCCACAAATATTTTGAGGGTTGCCATTAAGCAGAAGAAAAGTGGGGGGGGGGGGGCAAAAGAAAGGGAAAATCTATATCCTCAACAAGTACGATCTCCAGACAAAAGACCTGCGATGACAGAAATTGCTTGCATTTATTTTTTTCTTTCTTTTTTCGTTTCCTAAGCATTTTTTTGAAAATACAATTGAGGTCAAAACTCCTCACCTTTCATGAAATAATGTTTTTTACTCATTTTTATGCATTATATATCCTCTGCATTTGTTTGGTGCATGCAAAAGCGTTTGAATGTGACACCACTTAATATTTATTTAAAACACTAATTTTAGAAAACAGTCCTGGAATTTCCAAGAAATGCTCATTCTCATACTTTATTGCTTCTTCGCTTCTTAGTTTATGAATTATATGACCCGTGTAATTCATTGCTGTTTTGTATTTAAAGGTATGTTAAAGCGAGACAGAAGAGCAGGACATCATTCGAAACCTTCATAGAAAAAAATGTGTTCTTCAATTTTACTTTTTTACTTGCAGTTCAATTGAGTTCATTTTTCTGTTGGTTTGCATTTTTTTTATTCAAGTGGAGGGGAAAGAACGAAAGATAATTAATCTTGAATCAACCCCGCTAGTGCAACTTGCACTGAGTAATTGAAAGAGAACAAACGACAATAATTCAAACATGCTGATCGTTTAGTTAAGTTCTTGATGTACCTATTATAATTCTTTTGGACAGTGTAAGAATTTCATTGAATTTCATTCGATATTTTTCTGCGCTTCTCTACACACGCGATTTTTATACTGTTTTCAAGGTATTTAAAGTAAGTATTATTGCTTGCTATTTTTTTACCCTACCAAAAAAAAGAAAATAAAAATCTTAGTATATACTTTATATTTCAAAAACTTACATTTTCTATAAAAGTACAAACTATCAGAAACAAATTTGTGTCATTAGTTTCGTTAGCAAGGGCACTCATATAGGGGGCAAGGGGGGGGGGCCTCCCCCCTTCTTAGAAATTAGAACTTCCTTGCTTTTAGTACTTTTTTCTTTGCAAAAATGTAAAAACATTTGTTCTTCAGCCATTAATGAATAAGTAATAAAAAATGTCAAATTTTAATGATTCTAATCTGTCCTGAAATCTGCTTCCATGGGGAAAATATCCTGCTAAACCATGGTTAAAATATCTGAGTCCCCCCCCCCCCCTTACAATTTTGCATACGGGCGCCCAAGTTCGTTAGCTTTGCGTATTTTTTGCGTATATTTCTCAATACTTGGTTTAGCATGACAAGAAGAAGAAATTATGTTTCTTTAACTTATGATTTTCACTAATATTATCTCCAATAAACTGTTGCGAAAATATGTATGTTCGTTTTTTGAACTTGTGGAATCATTCTGTGGTAAGAACCTCAAGTCAAAGTTAACATTTTACATAAAGGTTTTCTCCTTAAAAATAAATAAACAAATAAAAATAAAGGACATTTTTTTAAAAGTTAAATTTCGAAAAGTTTCCACCGAAAAATCCAACTTTCCTCTTTTTGGGAGCTGTGTTTGAGCAACTTCACTGATTTTCGAAACCCGGCGCCACTGGTCTATAGTTGGTTCTTTGAATTTTGAAGTTATAATTTGCATAAATTATAATTTTTAATCGATTTTTTATTCACACTAAATATTATATAAATCATATTTTAAAAATTGTAACAAAATTCATGAAGCAATCGTCAAAAAAAATAACAGTATAGTAAGAAATTTACGGACAATAGTAAATAAAAGGTCTTGTTAAAGCTATGATATGAAAAAGAAAATTATTTTAAGGCAGATAAAATGAAAATACAAAACATATTATAAATGAATGGGGTCGTTTCCAAAATTTTAAAAGTATTTTTTTTCTGAAAGAGCATGCTTAAAAACATAGAATCTGACCACTTTTTAAATAATTTGTTTAAGTTTAATATTTAAAAAAAAGCCTAAATCTGTGCGCTTTCATTGTTTACATTTCTTGCCGGTGACATCACAAATGATGAAATGCCATTCTGTGATGCCATTCACAGAGCAAAATATTTAATTCGTATCTTTACCCACGTGTATTGGTAACGATATGGTTGATAGCAAGCGTAGAGTGCAATTTTAATTCGCTTCTTGATTATCATAACGTGGAAACGCGGTACAAAGATGCGCCAAAGAGCATCATTTGTGATGTCATCAAGATCACGCCTTGATTGAAAAATCGGACATTTTAAAAAATTAATTAAAAAATAACTGTTGGGAAAATGAAAGAATTTTCTGGGTCCATGTTATTTTATTTATTTATTTATTTATTTATTTATTTTTTGCTTATTCTATCAATTTTAGTGACTAAAAGTACTACTTTTGACTGAAGGAAACAACCCCGTTCATTTAACTATCTTTGACATAGAGAACTTTTGCTTTGCATACGATTCAAAGAATAATCATTCATTGCCATGTCTAAAAGCTTTCCAAAGATACATGGAAATAGGAGCGTTCACAGGGGGGGGGAGGGGGAGAAGGTACATCTGTTGTCCCGGGCCCGAGCTTCAAGAGGCCCTATATTTCTAAAATTAGGAGTGAAATGTATGTGGGAACTTAGGGGTAAACAGTACAGAGGGCGGCCCGTAAAATTCATTCGTGACGAGCCCCAAAAGTTTTGCGCACGCCCCTGATTGGAAATAATTATTTTTAACCACGAAAGAAAACATTTTCATAAGTTTAATTACTAGAATATTTTTACAATTCTTCATTTGTATTTAATACAATAACGTATTAGGGACTTCCGACTTCCGAATGATTTTTTTTTTAATTCCTTACTATTATCATAAATGCGAAAGTGACTTTGTTTACATATTTGTTTATATATTTGTTTGTTTGTTTGTAATTCTTTCACATCTTAACTACTCAACCGATTATCATGAAATTATTTATAGACATTCTCAAGGGTGCAGAATGCAGGATAGAACATAGGGTACTTTTTATCCAGAAAAATATTTTTTTTAACGAGGCTTATCTTGATCCTTAGATTTAATGTCGTAACTCCAGTTTAATTTTACCTCTTTTAAGTAAGTTCAGTGTACTATATTTTTGCATTTGGCAAACGGAAAAAAATATTATTAGTGTTTATTTTGAGTTCTTAAGATTTTCGTAATAATCGTCGAAGAAAGATTTAAGATGGAACGGCTAAATGCATGCAGAACATTTTCTTTATAGCATCTTCAGTTCGGAATAAAAAATCATATTTTATGAATTAGATTAAGCGAACATGTTACGCAGTTTCATAAACTTGGGAAGTCTATGGCGAATGTATGATAATGTGGTCCTTTGGCGATAAACAATGGATTTGGATTTATTATTTTACATTCTAACACTGATTTTAATTCAAAAATGAAAATAAAATTAGACAAAATGACATTTTCAGAACTTATTTGACGGGTAGAGTTACGATAACGTGGTCGTGACAAGTGTTCAAAAATCATGGCGCAACAGCAATTACAAAAGTTGCATTAAAACGTAAAAATTAATTTTGGTAGAAAGATCATTATATACTATTAGGTATAGAAGTGAAGGTAAAATTGACATGCCAAATAAGTAACAAAAAAAAAAAAAAAAAAAAAAACGCTCAAATTCCATTAAAACTACTGTTAAAATGTAAAGTCATCCGCCAAATCTATTTTTTATCTCCAGTCTCGCCAGGCGACTACGTTAGTACATTGGCAAATTATTTTAAATTTTTATGAAACGTTTACTAATTTTCTTTTTATTTTCTGTGGATGTGTTTTAAAGGATTAATGATGCAAATTAGGATTTTGTGGAATTAATGTCCTTATTTTAATGGTGACAATTGAGAACATTGCCTTTTTTTTTTTTTTTTTTGCTTCTTTGTTTTTTATGCTACCGGTCCTTTACTGATAAAGAGTTTTGGAATTAATCGTGACGGGGATTTTCAGAGGGAGATCGATGTTATTTGAAAACGCAAATATTACCATTCTAATAGAGACTTCAGGGATTTTTTTCCGAAATGTGAAGTTTTTTGTACTATTGTCCTCATTTAAATGGGAACTAAAAAAAACTGTTGTGCTTACTCTGATTTTAATGGTATCCTTCTGATGGGGGATTTTAAAGGTTTGATCCTTATAGGTTATTCAGGAGAAACATGCGACACTTGAGCTCCGTTCCTTTCTCCGGAAAGAAAGCTTTACAATAATTTAGATAACCGCCGTAGCGCTGGTCACCATTTGACGGGGATCGGGATTATAAGGGAAATGTTTGTTGTTAAGAATAATTGACCTCACTTGAATTGGGATTTTTAAGAACTACCCGTACTAACGTCTTTACTACACCTATACGTTTTCCTGATTTATATTGTGTGATTTTTTGGGTGTCTCCTCAGTTTCGAAGACATTTCATTTATACCCCCCCCCCCCATGTTTTTCAGTTTAATCATACCATCTGATATATTAAAGGGGGTGGAAATTTGAAATGTCAGCAAAACTGGGGACAAACCATCTGATTGTAACCATTAAACTGAATCGAATAAAATAATCTATATTAACGTGAGCGAAGCCGCGGTAAAAGCTAGTCATAAATAAAAATATATACTATAACAATTTTTCTAGACATAAAACTGAAATATAATGTACTAATTTATTTAATAGTGACTCCGTTATTACGTACAAGATAAAGGATTTTTTAGTTTAATTTCCAAAATGATTTTATGAAAAACTGAGTTTATCGGCTTTTTTCTCGCCGTCAGCTTGCAAAAGCGAAAGAAAAATTCTGTGCCTATTTTAGAAGTTATCTCCGTTGACAGCGTAAAGTTTGTTTATGAAATGTAAGTTTAAAAAAAAGTAGCTTTTAGGAGCTCTTGAGAAACAAAATTGTTTATTTTCACCAAACATTTTATCCAAACAGAGATTTCGCGTCAGAAAGCGGATAATCGATACTGCTGATATCACATTTTGAGACCTACGATAACAAATATTGATAAAGTAAGAATCAATTGATTGTAAGGGTTAAGACAAGAACTAATCATAAATAATCAGATGGTTTTTTTTTTCAAAGAAATGTTTCCCCTCGCATTAACAAAAGTTTAACTCAACTTTTCCCCTCGGATAACTTTTTGCTTCGGTTTCCTCCTTCAATGAGCAGATTCATACGCGAGCCTTAAGAATTATTTTTATCCTATCATTTGAAACATAATTTAAAATAGCGATTCTTAACCGGTTTTCCGCAGAGATAATTGTCCGGTTTTCAGAGATTTTTGCTCCCCTTCGTTAAAAAAAATTCTTACTCAAAAAAAAAAAAGGGAAGACATAGTAATAATTTACTTTTCGAATGACATCTTTTGGGTAAATTTTGTGTTTCATTTTCAAAGTTTTCTATGATTTGTCAGCAATAATTATATCACAAAAATTACTTTTCGTTTTCTTAATATTTAGTTTTTGTAACAGTTCTTTAACGAAGTAAAATTGTATTTATGTATTTATTAATTCATTCGCAAAAAAAAAAAAAAAAAAAGAATCATTTGTTTCCAAAAAGAAGAGAAAGAAAGAAAAGTGGAAGAAACTTCACTGGTCTCCAAAAAAAAGAGGGGGGGGGGGTAACGGTGAGCAAATGTGAGGTTTTTTTTTTCTTTTGCCAAATAAAAAGAGAGAGAGAGAAAGAGAAAAGAAGAAGAAGAGGAAGAGAAAAGATAAATAAATAAATATCACCGGTTCGCGAATTTTTTTCATAAACTTTTTCCGGTCAGCGGTTCAAAAAAGGTTGAGAAACGCTGATTTAAACTATTGTTTTATCCTCATTGTAGAGGATTCAAATTTTGATATGACGCCTTTTCTGCCATGACGACCGCGAGAAGTATTCTGGGTAATGAAGTGACCACAGTGACAGTCAATCTAATTGGTTGAAAGACAAAATTCGGATCATTTTTTAAAGAAAAAAGTGATTAAATGTCATTGGATTGAATTATGGTCTCTAAAAATTTCAAAAAACATAGCAACAATAATCTTGGATGTAATGAACAAAATTCTTGCTCAAGAAATTATACATACGTTTGTGATTTTTTAAGCAACAAAATTTTGCTCATTACCTTTGTAAATTATTAGTTTTAATTAAATACATTTAACTAATAACATTAGCTGTCACGTACGTTACAAAATGGCCGTTTTCCGTGGAATGGCTCAATATTGTACAAAGAGGCATTTTAGTAACATCGTGCTTTAGTAACTGATTTCATCAGTTATTTTTCAGCGGTAGCACTCCCCCCCCCCCCCCTTTCTCCGATCCCGTGATTGAGACATGATGGGTACCAAATACCGTATCATGACGCAACACGTGCTCATGAACTTTTCCGCTAGAGCCGCTATATAGATAGGCAAACGCGATAACTCGCCAGAAAAGGCAACCACTCAAACACGCGCTCGGCTCGTATATATAAAGGCCTTACTTTCCGCAAGCGATGAATCAAATAGTAGTTGCAGTTTATGTCTGGAACCATCAACATAAATAATACATAGTAATTTGACTGTTTGACACGCTAGAGTAACAACACCGCAAAGACGTAAAAATCAATCAAAATTTTAATGATGCATCGGAAAGGTTTCATTTCTTTATGATAATATTTATGAAACAGCGTATTTTTATTTATTTATTTTTTGGAAGAACGCTTAATTCATTCAATGTGCCCTGCGTCAGTTTTGATTTTAATGTGATTCGCGATTCTGTTTTCAGTGGACTATGACATTCTGCAAAATCTTATCTTAAAGAATATTTTTTCAATTGATATTAATGCCAAAAAATATTTTTAGAAACAAATATATCTTGAAACATTGTGAAGTTGACTTCTGAATTGAAGAAAGTTACGAGACTTTCAAATTTAAAAAGAAATGTAGTAGTTAGATACTGCCGCGTCAAAGGGGAGGGGAGGATCACCAACTCGGAGCCTTTGGCCATTTCTACACAGACATAGCTTCAAAAACATTTAATTCTAATTTTGGATTAAAATTACTAAAATATTGAGTTGAATTTCGTGAAATATGTAATATATTACTTAAAAAAACTAAATGATCCTTATTATGTGGCTTTTGAATGATGATACACCGCATGACACATACAAAGGGAAACTGTTTTCAAGTTCCGATTTCAACTTGATATTTTGTGAAGCGAAACTGATATTAGTTTTTTTTAGTAAACTATGACATTCGTTAGTGTGAAAAATAAGTTTGGGCGTCAGTTTTTCTCTTTTGTTTCTTTCTCTCTCTCTCTCTCTCTGTTTTTTTTTTTTTTTTTTTTTTTTTTTGAGTTGTGTAAGACGCAAAAGTCCCCCTCACCCCAAGAGCAATGGTGCATCCCCTTAAAAATTACGGAGCACAGTCCATAAACAACGAGAACGCAAAATAAGGGATGGAATAAACCCTCTGAAAACGTGTGCATAAGGAACGGAATCAAATGCATTTCAGCGTTTCTAACGTGCAGGAGTGATAAAAGAAGATTACAGTTTTTGGTGATTAGGACAAAATTCCTAAAAACCGATAAAATAGGTATGAATAAATCTGTGAATTCTGTTTTGAAAACATAAAATTTACGTACATTAGAACACCAGAAAAATTAAATGGATGATACAACTTTGTGTAAGGTACTTCGCTTTTCTTGAAAACTTCTCTGAAATATCTACCTTTGAAAATTTTTATTTTCAGTAAAATAAATAAGTTGACACGTGAGGGACAAAATGGCGGCAATTTAGTGGAATGGATATATTGAAATAGAAGAATATGTGAAGAGGTTACGTTCAAAAAGCGTTTAATCACAATCCTAGCAATTTTCTGTATAAGCAGAAAACGATTTCTTCAACGTGTAGCACGAAGAAGCAGAAAATGTTTTTTTTTTCCTAACTCAACTTGGTTTAAGTAATGAGATTCAAAAAAATTCTGCTGAAATATTGGGGAGAGTAAGTCACATGTCGATGTCGGCGTTTTTCTTTTTCTTTTTTTCTTTTTTTTTAAATTTGAAACAGAAACCTAACACATTTTCCATTTTATTTTTACTTTTTTTTAATAATCATGACAGATAAAAATTAGCCGTCACCACTCCCCATGTGGCAACTAAAGAAAAAAGCGGGGGCTGAAAATGTTAGCATCATTCGCTATCCGATCACCAATTTCATCAACCCCACTTGTATTATCGATTAACGTCGATGCCATTAATTATAGTTATTCTTTATTTTAAACTTATGATTTTTCCGTTTTAGTAATAATTTAACAGTTAATTTGCTGTTTAGGTATTTTTTATTTGGTATACAAAAAAAAAAAAAAAAAAAAAAAAACTATGTACTTGAAAAAAAAGGGAGTGGCGGCTCATAATGGGGGTGTTTCCTTCAGTCAAAAGTACTACTTTCAGTCACTGAAATTAATAGAATAAGCAAAAAAAAAAAAAAACATGAACCCAGAAAATACTTTCATTTTCCCAACAGTTATTTTTTTTTTATTATTTTTTTAAAATGTCCGATTTTTCAAACAAGGCGTGGTTTTTATGACATCACAAATGATGTACTTCTCGCGCATCTGTCTGCCGCGATTCCACGTTATGATAATCAAGAAGCTAATTGAATATTGCGCTCTACGCTTCCTATCAGCCATATCGTACCCAGTACACGTGAGTAAAGATGCAAATTAAATTTACGTTCTGCGAATGGCAACAGTGAATGGCATATCATCATTTGTGATGTCATCGGCAGAAGCGTAAACAATGAAAGCGCATCGATTAAAGTAATTTTTTAAAAACATTAAACTTAGTCAAATTATTTAAAAAATGGTCAGATTCTATGTTTTTAAGCATGCTTTTTCAGAAAAAAAATACTTTTAAAATTTTGGAAACAACTCCATTTTCCTTCTATTCGCCATTGGCAACCAGGTAAGTTTTACAATCTTTATCTTTAATAACCACAAACCTACAATTAATCTCTTAAAATTTTTATGCTCAAATATTAAGAGATGCAACAACACTTAAAATATATACATCTCTAAAATCAAAAAGCGAGTGTACGTGACTGTAACTTCTCCCAAACGCCAGTGAATTGATATCGAACCAGGTATCGATAGTTTCATAATTTTTCAGACATCATGTATCGGCAGTTTTCGTTTTTCTACGACTATAATTATAATATAATTATAATATATAATTAAATATTAATCAAAACGTAAAAAAACGTAAATTCTCTACCAAAAAGGATTATCAAATTATCATGCTATGGGGAGAGTTTCATTGATGGTGACGTCAAGAGCGTTACTCAATCAGTGAATTGACTATTGTATATATGAGAGTGTTAACTTTTTTTTTTTTTTTGTATTGTTCTAAGTTGGGAAAACTAAAGTGTCCATATGCTCCCTCGCCCAAATGTGTCATCCTCTTCCGATTGTAATTTAGTTTTTTATTAACTTGATATTATTATACTAAAAATAACAGTTGAAATACATTAATTTTTAATTTTTCCGTATACTCTGGTATTTTCTCTATATATGCAATTTTAGAATAAATAATTAATTTTCTTTTCCAATTAAAAAAAAACAACAGAATGCTGGAAAATAAATCACATTTTCACAAAAATTTCTTTAAAAAAATAAAATAAAAAATTACAAAAACCATTGCCAAACCCTGGCATGCGGAAACTACCATTGTTACAAAATATAGGAGGATGCGACAGCTGTGGAATCAGAGTACTCAGAAACAGAAATCAGCATGGGACATATTTTGCCTCCTGTAGCAAATCGATCAATGAGGACGACTAATGTCCGTCGAATAATAAGTTTAAGTTTACACATTACACATTTTATTCGTTTTGTTTAACCCTCAGAACTCGCATCTAAAATAAGTAACCTGATTTCTCGCGCGAGAGAATTTTCTCACACCTCTTATTTCTCCTAAATTCAAACACTATACTATGTAATTGATTTATTAATTTACTTTAGTCCATTAAGGTACATGTCTGGATTGATTTTTGATGAAACAAAGTAAAACAAGTTTTTGATTAATTACGCCAGCACTCGCTTAATGACAAAAACTCTCACCAAGGCTTTGTTGAAACCTTGTTCTCACATACATAAAAACTTTAAAAAAAACACACACACACAGAACTCGCGCATTGAGAAAAACACTCAAAGTGCGAGTTCTTGAGAATTTTATGAAAATTTGATTAAAATTATCTAACAAAATATGTTTGCGCCGCTACACCTCAACATGCCAGAGAAATGAATCGTAAACTATGCAATTGAATTCCTCACTTATCACCGAGGTTGACGCCAAGTTTGGTGAGAAGTTGTAAATGTTTTCGCCAAATTTAGCAAAATATCACCAAGTTACAGGGCGGGAGGGGCGGAGCCCTCGAAATACACCACCGAAGGCCGAGGTTGGTGATAAACGGCGAACGGTGGTTGGTGAGCGAAGCGAGCAGAGAGTAGAGTCCTCTAGTCTATAATATTAAAACCTGTTCGAATCTGTCTGTGTTTGTGTCTGTAACCCGATCTCTTCTAGACGGGCTATACCCAGGGGAAACAGTACCGTCCAGTCCCTCACCTCTAAACCTAAAGCGGCTGGATATCAAGTCCTGAGCAGGGCTTGATTCCCGCAAAGGTCTACTAGGCCTGGGGCTCCATCTTCCTAAGGGGCCCCAAATTACTCGAAGAACTGTGCACAGCATTATAAGGGGAATTTTATTCAGTCAGTCAGTGACGAATTCACTTTACTCACAATTATGAGGGGCCTCAAAGAGAGTTCATATTGCACATGATAAATGATTTATACATAGTTCTGCGATAGACAAAGAGGCCCCCAGAAGTACATTTCGACAAGCCCTATATTTGTAAACACTGCAGAGTCTTCTGGGGCCCCCAAATCAATACGGGCCTGGGGCTTCACTTTTAGTTAGTCGGGCCCTGGTCCTGAGGATGTCCTGTTGCACTTAAAAGCATTAAAATCATCAATTGTCATCCGCCGCGGGCGACTTTGAGACACCGAAGGTGGCAAACGGGGGATGGCGGGCAAAGCAAGCAGGGAGCGGAGCACCCTATCATTTTATTAATCTATATAATTAAAAATTAATTTAAATCTGTGCTCGTCTGTCCGTGTGTGTCTGTAACTCCCTCCTCCGGGCGGACATTGTTTTCCTGACCAATACTGATACCGTTCGTTGGATACAGAACATCCGGAGGAATCTACTCCGCTATGTCTCTCATCCATCTAACCATAACGTGCTGAAGATATGAATTGCAAATTTTAACTTTGAAATTCTCAATTATCACCTGTGTTGGTGATAAATTCAGCGGTATACAGCTGATTCGGTAGCCGAAATTGGGGAGAAATTATCATTTTTTTTCGCTGAATTTGCTGAAATCACAGCGGAGCTTCAAAGTACACCGCCGAAGGCGGGGCTGCTGTCAAGCCACCGCAGGCGGCAAGAAGAAGACGAAGCCCCCGACGACACCGTCTAAGATGAGTCGGGATTCGAGCCACCTCAGGTGGCGAACTGCAGAAGCGAGATGCAACAAGTTGTTTTAATTAGTAAGCAACAATTGCAAAGCAGAAATTTTTAGATTTCTCCTTTGAAATACATGGATGTACTTCAGCAAAATGGAAAATTGATTCTAGCGTGGATTATATTCTCAGAGAATTAATTGATTTATGGGGAAGAAGTTATTTTTCATGCAGAATATTAGCAGTAATATTTTTTAGTTGAGAAATAAATAAAACACACATAGATTTTCTTTGAAAAATCAGGAATATTATGACAAAAAACTAAAAATCAGGACAAATCGGCACAAAATACTTTTTATCGGGAATATCAGGACTGCTACGACGAACTCTGGAATTGAGACGCACTTTTTGATTCGTGACTACTTTCTGAGAATAACTGGGTATGAAAAATTTACTTTATTACTGTTTGTTAGTGAACGAAATCCTTTTTCTTTTTACCTCAGATTCTAGGGGGTATAGTCCGCCCGCGAACAAATGACCCTTGTCAATCATTTGAGAAAAGGAGTCCATTCCTTAAAATAGGTAGAGAAGGAAGAAAGGACGCGTGCCATATTTTGGAGTTTAGTAACATTTTTTGGCGATATAAAAATATAAGTGTACTTCTACTCTATTATCGTAATGTGATTATTTAGCCCTGAAAGGTTTAAGTTGCAGCAATAACTGTTGGTGAAAAAGTAAAAATCACAAGCTTTGCATTCTTTACTGCAACCCCGCATACTCTCTCTAGTTTTCAATTGAAATTAGTTAACGGGGGCGTTGTTATCTCTGACCAATGGTTGCTGAAAGAAATAAAATCAAGATCCACTCACTTACGCAGGATATGACCTGTCCAATGAGACATCTGCCTTGACCGCTCAAAATAAATATTTTTACTCTTTGATCTTTTTTTTTAATTCCAAGGTGACGTATTCAAGCTCTAGAACTTGCAAATCCCGTTCCAACTTTTTTCTCCTTATCGCCCCTTCACGAAAATGGACAATTCTGAAAGAAGGTGGAGCCCAGGATCAACTCTTCGCGAACAGACTTTAAATGGAAATGCCCCTTTTGTTTCCATATGCGATTGATGTAGTTTGTTAATCGCACTATATACGATCAATTTTGAAGTTCTACACCAGCACTACTAAATCTGTTGCTCTTGGGAACCGGGACGTTTTATACGTTCAAAAAATTGATTTTTCAATTTTAGCTGCATAAAATAAGGGACACTTCCCTAATTCCAAAAATGTATATATTGTGTGGGTATCAAATTCCGAAAGTTAATTAATTTACTATTTAAAATGTAAGCAAAAAAGCCACGCCCCTTTTAAAGGGACAGTATCTGGATTGAATGTTGACAAACCACTGTTTTCTTTCATCAAACATTTCATGATTCAGTTACTTTTACTCTTTTTTTTATTTACATAACATAAACTTAGAAAATGCCTCGGCGTAAGCAGTTTGGGAAGCGTATCGCATGCTTACCAGCATTGTCAAGGTCAACATTTTTTCCCGTTTTTCAGAAAACACATTTTTTTAAATTTTAGATACGCTTATAGATAAAAATCATATCAATGTATGATTATGAAACTTTGTATTATAACATATACAAGCATTTTACATGTGTTAAACTTATTTTTACTTTTGTTTAGGTACTATTGTATTTTTAGGAGGCTAATTTTAGTGAAAAATATCGTACTTTTTCGTGATTTTATGAAATACTATATTTTAACATTTTTTGGGGATTTTTAATTTGAAGGTAACTGAAAAATAATAGGCTCACTGTAATTTGTGACCTTTTGCCTGTATATTATTGAAGTTTAGAGTGATTTAATTCAGAATTGTATTTGCTAAGCGTACCTATTTGCAGTCATAAATTTTCAAACTATCGTGCAACTATATTTACTATTCAAAATTATATTCTTTAAGGGAAAAAAATATTTTTACTTGTTTATGATGAAAAGATTACATTCTTTGTATACACAATAGTTTTTAAGTCACACTTGATTTTAAAATGAATAAACCCCTTTGTGTTTGCAGCAAAAAATTTGACTCTTTTCGCTGCCGAGAACGTCCCGGTTCCCTTAGCATGCGACCAGCTAATGCGACCTCCAAATTAAATCTTAAATTATTTCAAACGAAAAATCATAGAAATCATTAAATTTTGTGCTGAATTTATGTAAAAGAAGCACAAAAGTAATTTACATCAAAATTCAATAGTAAAAAAAAATGGGGGGGGGGGAGAATTATAAGTATAGTTGTTTCTATTTACTCCATAATACAGCATTTGTGGGATGAAGTGAAACACCTAAACTGCACATCAAAAATAGCTGGGTGGATGAAATTTATAACTAAATGTTCTTTGTAACAGTCCATATCTCAAGTAAACATAGTTGAAACCAGATATTTCGCGTTTGTGAAACTATTGGAGAATGTATTGTAAGATCATTAAATTATTATGATTTTTTCCAGTGTCATCTTCAAACAATGATGGCGCCTACACAATTGTTTAGAAACACGCGGAATCTCATAATATCTTCCATTTGTTATTTAGCCCATACCTTACCTACAATTTAGTTTCAAAAATTACCACAAGTTTCGTTTTGCCGCAAACAAACCTAATGAAAGCAGCAAGAAGCTGTTATTTGCAAATTTTTAAAAAAAATTAATTTCTTAAGTTTCAGTAGAAAAATTTTAGTTAAGGTTGCTGTGCCACTTTAATATCAAATGCTCAACAAACATTATAATTCATGTTGAGAGGCGAGCAATGAAAATTTTGATGGAGAACTGAGAAGCAAGTTCTAAAAAGTTAAGAACCGAAACGATAGACTTTTTTTTTCTGCCATAGATGGAGCTTTATCTGGGCATAGTCCGACACAGTTATGCCACGGAATGTCCTTACCGGCAAAGAAATTATATGAATCATATTAAAAATGTCACTTTGCTGTTCTATTGCAACATATAATAATAACAACATATCTTCCCGCGAACATCAAGATATATCATTCACTAACAAAATGATTTATCCTCCGTCTGCGTTACTAGCATCTGGCAGCACTCTAACCCGAATGCCATGGTGATAACGTTCAGCTGATTCTTATATTTCAACACTATTTTTTTTTTATTTTTTTTATTTTATTTATTTATCCGTTCAAATATTTTGGCACTGACAGCTGCGTGCTGCGTGCCACCCTCACAGTCATGTTGTGCCTCCCTAGGTAGGCACGTTCCATGGGTGGGAAACTAGTAGAGTCGAATGTGTAACGATCTTAAATAAATCTATTAATCAAAACTAACCCCCCTTTTTCTCGGCATAATTGAAAACCAAACAACAATCGAGGCACCAAGAAAAATCATTCAGAATCAAACGAAATTTTATGTAAGCAAGAACAACATTGATTTAAGATTGCAATTACAAAACGAAATCAAGATGATAATTTATTGCTGGAAAAATCTCTAATGTACGGAGGTTTTAGCATCGTTTTGAGCCACCTGTAGCGTGGAAAGTACGAAGCGATACGCGAGCACTGCAGCATAATAGTCTCTACGATGTCCAGGGCTCATAGTCCTCCTATATCTCCTATATTTCCTATATTTTCACAATTTGTCAGATATTCTCCTATTTTTCCTATATTTTCTCACTAACTCCTATATTTTTTTTTGTCAGATGTTAAATGCTACCCAAAAATGCAAAAGCCTTTATCTATTTTTTTTCCTTCTTTCTCCTCTGCACTTTTCACTCTTACATCTTTAATGTTGGCATATGTTTTACATATGCCAACTTCTGTTTGATTATTTTTATGAAACATACAAAATATAGATGGCTTTACTTGCACTTTTAACTTGTTTTTAATTAATTTTTTTTCTTTTAATGAGTTTACTTTGCAATTTTAATAGTACAACATGTTAATTTTAAGTGTACTGCTCAGGGGTGCCCATCCCCCCAAGTTCAATCGCGCAAATTCCCCCCCCCCCCCAAAAAAAAATTTTTTTTTCCCGCTTTCGAATGGGGTGACACATAACAGTTTTTAGAGTGTGTAATTTCTAGTCAAATTCAAGGGGGGGGGGGGAGCGCTAACAAACTGAAATATTGTTGAATTGTGTGACCCACCTTGCCTTCCCAAATTTCACAACGTAGTCCTTGGGTAAATAAATTTTAGGTACCCCTGAATTTTGCTACACTTTTTTTTTATTTTAAACGTATGAATAGTTACAGGGAGAGTGGATTCAACTTTCTGGCTTGGGATGGAGTCATTACTAGATGTATACAATATGAATTTTGAAACGGAAATTTATTGCCACTTTGATAGGGGGTCCGAGGGTTCTCCCCCGGAAAATTTTCGAAATTGTAGTTTTAAAACTACAGTTTTAGACGATCTCTGGTGAAGTTAGGGGGATACATGGTTTGGTGTTTTAAAAGCGCAACTGTAGATAATCAACGTTGTGTTAAGGAGGGCTCTCCTTTGTTTTCAAGTTTTAG
Organism: Uloborus diversus; assembly: GCF_026930045.1. Classification (NCBI taxonomy): domain Eukaryota; kingdom Metazoa; phylum Arthropoda; class Arachnida; order Araneae; family Uloboridae; genus Uloborus; species Uloborus diversus. The sequence continues at coordinate 123,505,485 of NC_072734.1, read as the reverse complement.
TTCTAAGAACGCAGTTTTAGACTATCTGTGGTAATGTTAAGGAAAGAAGATATCCTAGGGCTTGCCCCAGGGAAATTTTAAAAATTAAAAGTCTTAAAAACGCTATCTATGGTTGGGAGAAAAGCGGTTTTCTGAAATTGAAGCTCTAAAATCGCAATTATAGCCGACCTTTGTGATGTTAAGGAAAAAAAAGTTTTCGGAAGCTCTGCCGAAATTTTCTCGAAATTGAAGCCCTGAAAACCAATTTTAAGACGATTTTTCAATAATGTTGATGAGAGTGGGGGAGGGGGGGTCGGGAGAGGGGTGCTCACTTAAATTTTCGAACTTGTAGCTTTAAAAACGCAGTTTTGATAATGTTAGTGGAAAGTGCATTTCGGTGCCATTCCCCCGCCAATTTTTTGAAATTGATACCCCAAAAACGCATTTCTAGGCTAGTGTTTGATCGTGTTAAAGAAAGAGGGGGGAATCAGGGGCTCTCTCCCATAAATTTTTCAAAATTGCAGTACTAAAAACTCAGTTTTAGACGAGGTGTTTTTCTGGCATTACAGTACGGGCTGTTACAGTTTTCCAAAATTGAAGTCGCATAGCCAAAAAAGATGGATCACGCACACCGTGACAGATATTTTTCGGAAATCCTCAAAAATGGATTCAGCTATAGAGCACACATCGAAAACCAGTGCTCGAGAGTTTTAACGAATCCAATATCCTTCTACACGTATTAGATATGGAAGAAAGTAAATATGATTTACGAAAAATAATTTAAACACCTTAGGAACAGACTGTTCTACTTCTATCAACAAAAACCAACATCACTGAAAGTTTTAATAAAAATCATCTAATGATAAATTGAAACAGTCAGTTTAAAATGGTAGAGAAGATGGGAGTAAAAGTGAAATGTGTGTGTGTGTGTGTGTGAAAAATTCTTCATAAGCTTAAGCTAGTTAATGAAGAAAATGTATTAATTGTCGATTGGAAGGAGAAAAAATGTGTTTTCCGCAAACTTCAAAACTAGTTCATAACAATTGTTAAATGAATCAATGAAAGACTAGAGCATACTGGTTAGAATTATTACAAACAATAAAACATTTTAGACCATTCTCCCTCTCATCACTGTCACACGTATTCATCATGCAAAATTGTGCTTCTTCCAGAAAATTTATGAAAAACTGAAAAGAAATCAAATTGTCTGATTCAGTTTTGAAACGGACACCAACTCCATATCGTCTGTGATGTTCCCCTCATTGAAAAAGAGACACGGTCATTAAAGTTTGGAAAGAGTACCAGAGCCGTCGCTAAGTCAAAAAAAAACTGGAGGGGGGATACGATTTTGGCGGCCCCTTGTTTCCAACGCGTTTTCCAATTCGCAGAGAGAGATGGTTTGGCTTCTGGTTTAGCAGATATAGTCATATTACTAGACCTTTTAGTGCTAGCAATAAAAATTTAATCGTAAGAATAATATTCAATCAGAATTAGGGGGTGTCGGAGCGCTACCTTCTTGCATTATTTTGAAATTGAAGACATAAAAATGCAGTTTTAGACTATATTTTAAGTTTGGGAGGAAGGGGAAAGGAGGTCCAGGATAGCCTCTCCCGATATTTTTTATCATATTTAAGTTCCCAACACAATCGTACGTTATATTTATGTTCAGAAGAGGGAGTCCGGGGGGCTGCCCCCCTCGAATTTTCAAGATTCTCATTTGAAAAACAGTTTTAGACAATCTATGGTGATGTTAAGGAAGGAAGATCGGGGTCATCGTTCAATAATTTTTCAAAATGTAAACTTCAATGACGCATTCCCAATTGTTAATTATTTCTGATTGTGACAAGTAAAAGGGGGTTCGGGGGCTCATTTCCGGGAAAAATTTGAAAATTGTAGTTCGAAAAATGCAATTTTAGACCATCTATGGTGATATTAAGGAAAAGAGAGATGCCCCCCCCCCCGAAATGTTTTGAAATTTTGAAGCATTAGAAACGAGATTGTAGACTTTTTTTGTTAAAAAATTTAGTGCACTGCCAGTTTTTTTTTATAAGTAAAGCTCCGAAAACGTAATTTAAGCTAACCATCGATGACAGGGGAGGGGGGAGTTTTGAAAGGACTCACGATCGGAAATGTTTCGTGATTGAAGCACTAAAAGCGAGATTTAAGATATTTTTCGATGATGTTGAAGAGAGAGAGGGGGGTGGGGGCCTTCTCTCGAAAATTTTTCGATCTGTTGAAACCGCAGTTTTAAAATTTTTAGGTAATGTTAATGGGTGGAGAGATTCGGAGTCCTCCCCTGTCAAATGTTCAAAATTGAAATTCAATTAACGCAATCGTAGACGATTTTAAATACTGTAGAAGGTTTTGGAGATCTCCTCCGAAAAATTTTCTGAATTGAAACCTTAACAATGAAATTTTTGAGGATCTTCGGTAATATTTGGAGGACGACAGTTTTGGGAAACCTAAGGGAGTTTTTTTTTTAACATTACTGCCCAAAAGACGAAATTTATTCGGCCTTGAATGATGATTAATGATTAATGGAGAGGGTGTTTCTCGGAGGTTAAGTCGGGAGTAAGCACTCTCACGGTTTTTTGAAAATGCAGTCCTAAATACTCAGGTGTAGGCCATCTTTAATGACGTTATGGTAAGGGATGGGGTTTGAGAACGTTTTCCCGGGATTTTTTCAAAGCCTAAGTTTTTAAAACTCACTTCCAGCCCAGCTTTGGGGACGTAAAAAGAAGGGTTTGGAGTTCCCCACTTTTCCTTTCAGTTTGGCTACGTCCCTTCTATCTTCATTGTAAATTTTAATTATTGATAAACATATTGTGGTAATATTTTCTTCCAATTTTTCTTTGCCAAACATGGTTATTTGCTTGGATTTTCCATAATAAAGTTTTCAATTTCCCGCCTAATATTTTTGTTTTCCTGCAATACAAACGTTTGTGGCCTTAGAAAGAGGACTTTTAACATTTTGAACGGAGGTGGTAATTTTCAGCGATACCCCGATACCTTAGGTCTATTCCACTTCATCTTATTTTAAATGTGCCTCCTGCATCTCTTGATCAAGCTTTGATTTACTTACGATTTTTACATTCAAACATTTAGAATTTTTGGTGTGAGTATTCATTACAATACCTTGAATCTCTCTTTGCATTTAACTGTTTTTCTCTCTCTCTTTATTTCAAATTTATTTCGGCGACCTATACATTTTTCTCCACTTAGCAATTATTTTCAGGACAACATTTTTCTTCAAAAAAAAAAAAAACATATGGGAATGTTTCGGCGACCCCTATCCTATGGGCTGCCCTAATGAAGTTGTCCTGTTTATGATTTTTTTTTTTTCTTCTGTTTCTCTCTTTAAACTGAAGAACTATATGAAACATGGCTTTGTATAACCAGGGTCGCAGAGAGACAAGGCGTGCACCATGTTAGTTTTGTAGCCGGTCCTCCCTCTCATTTTGCTAATTTTACTCTATGTACAATACTTTAATTTGAGTCGAGCCCATACTTTCCGACTAGACAGACATACCCACTCTGCGGCGTAGTCAAGTGTACTGCACAGAATTTTTTTTTTTTTTTTTTTTTTTTTTGCGTTAGTAAAAGTTTTTGAAGCTTACATTTCCGCGGTCCTTACTTAGATACTCTTAATAAAAGAGAATCATGGATGTTCCTAAATTGTATTTTAAGATTGCATTTTCTATTCAAACTTTACAAAAATACTTTTTGTCACTATTATTTCGATTGTTCATTTATAATAACTATTTTAATTCTAAAAAACAACGAAGCGTTTTCCTTTTTCTTCGTTAGTTGCATCGCTAAAATGAAATTTGCGGCCCCACTTCTGAAAAAATGGGGGGGGGGGGGGGTGCTACGGCGATGGCCCTGAAGAGTACGTGAAAAAAGTATTATTAATGCAGCTATTTCTTGCTGAATGAGTTAAAATATTTTTTCATTCCAAAGTTCAAAAATTCATTTTCTAAAGAAAAAAAAAACCTTCTGAAAAAAAATCCCCCCCAAAAACTTTGATGGCGCAACTTGCGCCATAATCCCCCCCTGTGGGCACCCCTGGTACTGCTGTAAAGATTTTTAAAGCTTTTAATTTTGTCACATATAATCTTACATGTAGTTCAAATGACCGATTGTAACTCAAATGATAGTTTTTGAAAATGCCCTGTACAGATTTTGGTACCAATTCAAACTTTGAGTACTTCAAATGTTTCAAAGCTTGTAGCTTGCTGAAAAAATGTAACTATCTCGATAAAATAAGTGTCATTTTATAGGATTTTGTTTGCTGTTTTCAAATATGTATCCATGGAAAATCATTCCTATATTTTTCCGTTTTGTGTGTAGATTTTTCAAAAATTTCAGAAATCTGTCCTCATCACAGAAAATTTTTTTAGGCTCATTTTTTTCTATCTTCTTGGTTACGGTTACAAATTGCAGAGGATAATGGATAGTTCTATGCTCCACTTGGGCTCTTCTAACGCCCCCTTACTTTTGGCAGATTAGGTCAAATTCAAACTTGACACATGTTTATACATATATATACACACACATTAACTGTAAGTTATAGATAATGTTATTAGAGTGAGCAACGGGTAATTGAATTGGCCACTTTAGTGAATCTATTCCTCAAAAAAGAAACGAAATCCAGTTTTAACATTAAAAAATTGCAGAATATTTGAAACAAACATGCAGCTTAAATGAATCAAGCGCTTGAGACTGACCATTTCTCTCTCTCTCTCTCTCTCCGACAAACGTGATGCATTAGAGCAGTCTTTTTTCCTTTGACTTTGTTTAGTAAAATAAGTTTTTTTTTTTAAAAGTAAATAGTGAAACAAAGGGGAGGCAGAGTATTGCACACTTTTCGTAACAATTGTCTCAAGACATAGGGTCAACAAGACTTTTCATCGTTAGTGTTAGCATTGAAACGATGAGGTACCAATACCAAAAACTACGGGTCGATTGATGACATTGAAAAAAGAATGTTTAAATTAATTATTTCCTAGTTCTAGCAATCAAAAAGAGATGCATTTTTCGAAGCACATAAGTTAAAATCTAAACTTTGTAATTGCTTTTTCGTGCTGTTTTGTGATTAAATTCTTAAAATAATCAGAGAATGGATATTTTGGGTGCGAGGTATACTTCTAATGATATCTCGTAAGTTCTCTGAAATTGTATGTAAAATTCCATGTTAAAAAAAAGAAAAGAAAAACGCTCACACAATTTTGTTTAATTCATTTAAAATTCGCTTAAACAAACATGATTCATTTTAGCGACGGGTACAAAAATTCATTTGCTCTCTTATCTGTGACTCATGAAAAATAGAATTGTATTGATACTGGCGCTCTGTTTTTTTATACAGTGCTCCAAACATATTAGATGCTACACTTTTTTGAAATTCCTATATATTTTTCTACAAAACTCCTATATTTTTCCTTTGGAACTCCTATATTTTCCTTTTAAACTCCTATATTTTTCCTTTTAAACTCCTATATATTTTGCTATCAAACTCCTATATTTTTTCTTTTAAACTCCTATATATTTTTCCCCGCTTGCTATGAGCCCTGGATGTCCTACATGAGTTCGTACCAGAGTTACTGTAAATGCACCACGAACTCGATCAAACTCGTAGGCTGCCCAATTTACTATCCGAAGCGATTCAGTATATGCCAGAACAGTGACAAATCAGATCAAGAGAAGGTGGTAGTGTGGAAGAGGAAGTTCTCTGACACCATTTCTCTGTTTGACCGAGCATTGTCCTGTTATAAAATGGCTCCTGGGAGTCTTACCATAGGTGTTAACACACGTGACAGTCGCATGACACAATTGTACGATTAGGCTGTCATGGTGATGTGAATCAGCATTAAAACGGGCACTGTTTCGCAGGGGCGGCAAATAGGGGGGGTCAAGAGGGGGCGGTCGCACCCCCAAATTTTTTTAAGCAGAATGATAGAAAATGGGTGAATTCAATGTATGTAAGTCGGAAATCAATATTCATTAAAAAAATCTTGCTGGTTCTCAGTAACTATTTGTTGAAACTCGACACATTCCCAGACTAGAAAAAGTGTTTTTCGCTATTTGGATGATGACTTAGAAATTAACGAAATATTTTTCGGCCTTTTCACGGCTGAACGATGGTATGTCCAATATGAGAGGCTCGTGCAAAGTGGTGTAGCTGCATGGTTTTCTCAAGAAAATTCCTTGATATTTTACATTCACTTTTATGCTCATTTTTTAAGTGTATATTTATTTAATGGGTGTTCATCGCTTTCTTTTGCTAGAAATACGTTTCAGCTGCTCAATGCATTATCTGCCTTCATAGCAACTTCTTAAAAATGCATGTGCTTATTGAATAAAAAAAGACAAAATACCCTTTATGGGGCTCTATAGTTCTGCAATCTCGAAGTGACGCAAGATGGTCTTCAAGAGTTAAAACCATAAAAACCTTTCTCTATAACTTCAAAGCAGTGATTTGACGACTGTGAGAATTATTGCAAAACGATTCTTTCAATGGTGAAAAAGCTCATGCCCTTCAGCATGTATGACTTTGTTTGAATTTTTATTCAATTTGTTTCTATTGCGGAAAGTGTTTTAAAAATGCTTTACTCTATCAAAACATCTTCAATCCGCCACATTTAATTTTCGGACTATTCAAGCCACAGTTCAATCTACAATTGATCTGTGCGTTCATACTACCATAGTTCAATCTGCAATTGAAATTGAAAATAGATTTTACATAGATGCATATTTCAATCAATGGTGAAACGTTTTCAAAAAAATTCTTCCTCCGAGCCAATTTAAAAAAGGCGCTAAAAAAAGAAAAATCCACATGATGATGTGAAGTCAAACACTGATTTTTTAATATTTTTTTTATGAAGTAATAGATTGTTTTTCAAACAAAATTAACACAAGATTTGATGATAATTATTTTTCTGCATGGTTGGCTCTATATTATCTGGATTGGATTTTTTGAAAACGAAAAATAAAATGTTTCAATTATGAGTAAAATTTTTAGCACTAGGCAAGAAAAATTACAGGCAATATACCGACAGACCGGTTATCACATCCAGAGACTGCAGTTCCGTCTTTGTTGTGGACTCTTTAGCCTGGAATAGTGAATAACAGAGCTGGTGGTAGATGACATCTCATTGAAGCTGAGAGCGCCGACGAGACTAAATTATTCAATGATGAAAAATTAAGCTCCTCGCAATTTTTGAAGTTGCCTGTGTGATTTTGAAGAGCAAGACATAAAAAGTGTTTTCATACATAACTTTGTTACTTCAATTATTTTTTAACTATTCCAATCAGCTCAGCTGGTAGAGAAAAATATTTGTTAGGTTAGAGAAATATTTTCGAAGCAGAATGGGCAAAAGAAAAAAAAAAGAAAAAACCTTTTCTATTTAGCTGTACTGGCAAAAAAGGACAACACTGGGCACTGATAGTAAGACGATTCCCTGCTCTTCTGAATTCCAAGAAACATGCATTAAAACTTTTCCAAAAGGTAAAAAAACTTCAGTATCGAGATGTTTTGTATGATAACTTATTAGAAAATGAATCAAAATTTTAATTGCTTCCAAGCACTAATTTTTATTCATATTAAACCGATTTTATGACCACTTCCTGTTAGCTAATGTGGTTGCTTGTTACCGCACTGTGGTAATACATATTTAAGAAACTCGACCCCCCAAATTAAAGCCTGAAATGCCGCCCCTGCTGTTTCGTATACGATAGCATCCCATTACATTACCCTATCTGTGGGTGCGGTGTGCCACTGAAAAGCAACGGCACTTTAGAGCGTTGAAAAGGGAGTCTCCACAAGTGTACACGATTATCATTTCTCAAATTAAACCTGTATTGAATTCGTCGCTAAAGGCGATCTGAATCCATTCGGTTTCAGTCCAATCTCGTCGAATCTGACATTACTCCAAATAGAGGCCGATGGTGTAAAAGTCCTAACGCTGCCTTTGTTTTCAGTGGCACACCGCAGCCACAATTGGGTTCATAGTTTTACTTCTATGTTTTAATCACTTTCTTATACTAATGTTGTCTCCACGTACGTAAAATTACGTTTCATTTCGACATTTTATTTCACAGGAGCGTATTTTTTTTCAAATATAGAGTGTATTAATTATTTTTATACACCTAAAGAATTAAAGTTATATGGAATGTATGTTCCACAATACCTTATCTGTTTTTCCCCTCTAAAAAACATGTTAAATAAGACTAAATATTAAAATGAGTCTTTAATTCGTTAATTTTCGTATTAAATAATGACCAGTGGCGCACACAGGAACTTTTCAATGGGAGGGGGGGGGGGGGTTCCAGGATCAAACATCCACCATTTTCATATCTTACACCAACACACATCCAAATGTGTTCTTATCGGGGTCATTCCATACAGATTCAACAGTTGAGTGCGCTCGACCATTTTTAATTTTTTTGAAACTCATATCCCAAAAAGATGCATATGAATGATGTTTAAAACCACTTTTATTTTTTCTCTTACCTTAACCCTTGATTTTTTAGGCGTCATCAAACGTGATTTTCGCAGTCAAAAATGGGACTTTTAGACCTTTGCATTTTGGCCAAAATCTATTTAAATTACATTTATGGCAGTTAATTTTACGCTTTGATGTTAAAGTGCATAAGATGATAGTCTCACATGCTGAGTTACGTGGCTGTAACTTAATAATTAAAATAATGGCAACAGGTTAAAGTTCAAGGTCAAATGTAAAATTTTTACTCATTTCAAAGGGTCATAACTCGCTTAGGGGACGGAAACACAAAATGAAATATGGCAAAAACTAATCACTGGAGTCACACTAATGAGAAAATATAGCTGTAATTGTGTGTTTGTTTACCCTTTACAAATTACAGCCCCTCAAAGATCAGAAAATTGAGAAAAATGACATTTTTAGACCAGTGTAAACCAAAAGGGGATGGAATTAAAAAAGAAATTTCTTGGCCAATTGAATATTCCATTCAAGTACTATACATGTTATATATATTGTTTTGTGTATTTGGTTTGTAAAAATGATACAGGTTTTTGAAATTGAGAAATTTTGATAGTTAATTCACGCACTAAAACAGAAATAAAAAGTGTGAAAACTTCATTGCACATTCTTAAATGGCCTATATAATATATTATACTGAAAAAACATATTTTAAGTATAAAAAAAACTATTTTAATTTGATAACTTAGTAATATTTGGACATAAATGAGAAGTTCATACTTGATTGACAGCTTAAGTAGTTAATTTATAGACTATCTACACACACAAATGTTCAATACACACAATTATATGCTCTGTACATTAACATATCTAAATTGCCTTAAACATACGCAAAAACATTATATATACAAAATTTAAATTTTAAAAAGTGCGTTTTTTATTTCTTGTTTGAGTGTAGTTTTGAAAAAATGAACTCACCTAGTAGTCCTATAGTTGTAATGGTGACTCAAGTATATGGCGTTTTAAAATGCTTTACCAAGGCAAATTCATAATTTGATACTTCGAAAATTTACTAGGAGCAAGACAATGACAGAGGTTTTAAATTTAGTGATCAACACAAGCTATGTAATAACTTTTTTAACAATAATGGGCATTTTCCTTTGATAGTCTTCTTAGTAACACACTATTCTTTATACATATTGCTAGGGGACAATAATTTTACATTGATAATATTTAAATACGGTGGCATAAAGCAGTGATTAAATGTTGTATTGGGAATTTTATTTGCAGAATCAAACCTTTCTTGCAGCATTTTTTCAGCTAATTTATTATACTGAATGCTCACAAGGATACATGCAATGTTTAGTAGCAAAAATGCAGAAGGTATACATTTCTGTGGGAATTAAAATGTGACTTCTAGTAGTTCTTTGCAAGCTAGTCTTAGTAGTATCAATTCTTTTTACGGTTCTTCCGATTCTGTTACAATGTCCATTGCTGTGTGATATTGCATAAAAATGCCATTCAGCTCTCAAGTTGACATCCGTTTCGTGATTACATAAATTAAGAAAGTTCTTTCTATTTTTGTTGTGTATTTGAGTAAAGTATTTCAGTACGCCACATGCTGTGTCACCACCAGAACTATAGTACTACTGCGTGAGTTCATTTTCTTAAAACTACACTGAAGCAAGAAATGAAAAACGCACCTTTTTTTTCCTTTCAACTATGTAGATAATGCTTTTGCACGTGTTTAGGCAAGTTACATAAGTTAATGTACAGAGCGTATGTTTGTATGTATTGAAAATTTGTGTGTGTATATAATCTATAAATTAACTACTTAAGCTGTCAATCATGTATGAACTACTCATTTATGTCGAAATATTTCTAAGTTATCAAATTAAAATAATTATTTTTATACTCACAATATGTTTTTTCAGTATAATATATTAGATAGAGCACAATATATTAAGAAGGTGCAATGAAGTTTTCACACTTTTTATTTCTGTTTTAGTGCGTGAATTAACTATCAAAATTGCTCAATTTCAAAGACCTGTATCATTTTTACAAACCAAATACACAAAACAATATATATAACATGTATAGTACTTGAATGGAATATTCAATTGGCCAAGAAATTTCTTTTTTAATTCCATCCCCTTTTGGTTTACAGGGGTCTAAAAATGTCATTTTTCTCAATTTTCTGATCTTTGAGGGGCTGTAATTTGTAAGGGGTAAACAAACACACAATTACAGCTATATTTTCTCATTAGTGTGACTCCAGTGATTAGTTTCTGCCATATTTCATTTTGTGTTTCCGTCCCCTAAGCGAGTTATGACCCTTTGAAATGAGTAAAAATTTTACATTTGACCTTGAACTTTAACCTGTTGCCATTATTTTAATTATTAAGTTACAGCCACGTAACTCAGCATGTGAGACTATCATCTTACGCACTTTAACATCAAAGCGTAAAATTAACTGCCATAAATGTAATTCAAATAGATTTTGGCCAAAATGCAAAGGTCTAAAAGTCCCATTTTTGACTGCGAAAATCACTTTTGATGACCCCTAAAAAATCAAGGGTTAAGGTTAGAGAAAAAATAAAAGTGGTTTTAAACATCATTCATATGCATCTTTTTGGGATATGAGTTTCAAAAAAATTAAAAATGGTCGAGCGCACTCATCCGTTGAATCTGTATGGAATGACCCCTCGATTGTCGAGAACAAAAAACATAAAAAAAATTGAATAATTACTTAGCATTCTTTATCTTTATCTTTACTAATAATAAAGCTGAAAGTCTCTGTGTCCCGATATCTCTCTGTCTGTCAGGATCTCTGTGACGCGCATAGCGCCTAGACCGTTCGGCCGATTTTCATGAAATTTGGCACAAAGTTAGTTTGTAGCATGGGTGTGTGCACCTGGAAGCGATTTTTCGAAAATTCAATTTTGTTCTTTTTCTATGCCAGTTTTAAGAAAATTTTTCCGAGCAAGTTGTCACAACGTGGAATAGTATATTACGAAATCATCATAACGTGGAACCGTAACATGGGCGAGCCATTTAACACAGCATTGGCGAGAAATTAATCATCCATTATTTGTTAATATACAGGCGAATCAAATGACCTTTTAATTTTCTACTAAGGGCGAAGCCGTGCGTGTGCCACCATTAATTAATAACATTAATTTATTAATAGCAAATATTTAAATAAAATATCAGACAGAACAAGAATGAGTGCATTTACTTTTCTCATAATTAATAAAAAGAGCGAAGCAAAATCATCAATATAGAACAATTTATGTTCACATACAGTTCAATTTTGCAGGGAAATGAAAATCGAAAATACGTTATATTTTTTCTCATTTATTAAATCTGAAATAATCGTACCATTGCTTGGAATTATTTTACGTACTATACATACATAGGAAAATAATCAATCGAAAACACTCAAGGGTAATGAGAATGGTCCGGACCATAGGCGTCGGAACCGGGGGAGCTGGGGGAGCTTGAGCTCCCCCTGGAATATAGCAAACCGGCTCAGCTCCCCCGGAAAATTCTAGGACTGCAGCTTATTGCCGTACATTGATTTCCTCAAACCTGATTTCAAAAATGTGATCTGTTTTTTCTAGGAATTTCGGAATTTCCACCATAAGCATTCCATAAGTAACAAAAGCAGGGGGCAGACGGAGTGGTTAGTGAGTGCACTTGAATTCACCTTCACCTTTTTTTTACTGTTAAAACATCTCTTGATTCCAGAAATGCGGAAAAGTGGGCTCTACCCCGCGGCCTGCGAAAATCAGTACCAGTACCAATATGGATTTGCTCCCCACCTTGAGCTCGTGTTTCGGCTTTCGAGAGCGGCATTGCAGTTTAGTTCATATTCTTATTAGTTTTGCATGCGGTTTTTTTGTCCAATGCGGTGGCGAATCCAGAATTTTGTTCTGGAAGCGGCTGAGGTAGTTGAAATTCTTGCTGAGGTCTCCTTGTCATTACCAAAATTTATCGATGTAAACGAAAGTGTTCTGTATCATTATCTGCTATCTAGGGATGTTAATGACTAATGAATCTCTCTGAGTTACATTTGAAATGATCTAAAATTTGGAATTCAGTGTTAAAACTCTAAATTTTAAACGTATATTCAAAGTTTTTTCATTCATTTAGGCATATTTGTTATGCAATTCGAAGGCAAAATTTTCAATTCTTGTTAAGGATGCAAAACAATTACGCTGACAAGGTGATGTAAATGAAATAGAAGGAAGAAAAGCTGAAAGATGTTAAACAAATAGTGAAAAACAGCGAGAAAGAAGACAAAATTTTAAGAATTGATATTAAACAGGAAAATTAAAGAGAGAGAAAGAAAGAAAAACAAGTAGTTATTATATCTACACTTTTTTCTCCTTTCTTTCTTTCAGTGAGTAAATGTATAAATATTTGGAACAGGTAGGGAAAAAGTTCAGAAATTTGAAGGGAAATTTCGGAAAACTAATGCTCTTGTTACTATCGCAAATTTGTATATCAACCTTAAGAAGAGCGAAAACAAATTAATTGATAAAGATAGAATGGATGTAGGAAATTATATCTATATCTTTTTTTAACATTAAGATGCATAGACAGAGGGTGAAAGAATTTATTTCTGGTATGGGGGTGGCTGCAGCCTCATAGTCCCCCCCCCTCCCTGGATTCGCCATTAGTCCAATGATCACAAAAAGAGATAATAATGAGCCAGTTTGGCATTTAAATATGAATAACATGGAAGGTGCTCCAGACATGACTGAAAAAAGGTTACTAAGGTTGTTTGTACTTGTTCAAATAATGTTGAACTTGTTCAAATAATTTCAACTTTCCAAAGACTTACAGTGGCTCCCAAAAGTATTCGTACACTTACGATTTTCAATGAAATACGCCATTATCGATTCGTTAAAATTAATATTTTGGAACGGGTATTTAATTATAAGATCTATGATATATTTTTTAACAAAACTACATGGAAATTGTTAATAACATAATAAAACTTGATTTTTAAAGAAATCAGTAATCAAAAAGTGCCAGAAACTTGATCTCACAAAAGTCTTCGTACACTTTGAAAAAATGTCAAAAAACTAGTAAATAATCTAACTTTTTACTAAGTTATTATTTAGTAGAATATCATGCAGTATCAGCAACAGCTTTTAAACGTCTGGGAATAGATTTCATTGTTTTTTTTTCTTTCTTTTTTTTTTTTTTGAACAATTTCTGAGTAAGTGTTCAGTCGTACTTCGAGTCTTACTGTTTCAAATTCGTTTTCCATTTCAATAGTGTATTTTCGTATATCCAACCGGATATCTCCAAATATGTTCTATTAAGTTTAAATCTGGCGATTGAAGAGATATTTCTAAGCTTAATGACGATATTTGAGGCACGCCAAACGCAAACGTGTGCTTCTTATCGTTATCTTGATTGAAAAAAACGTTAGTTGTTTCCGATTGCCAAATTTTGGGCTAATAATTTAAAATTCTTTTTAAAAATATTTCACTGAACAGCATGATTCATCGAAAAATTTCAAACTTCCAAGTCCTGCACCCTCACACAAGAACATCTTCACCGTCTTGATTAACTGATCCCAACTAAGTTCTTTAGATTTAATTTCTCATTTTTTCTATTTACAATTATGCAACAATTTAACCCAAAATGTTGAATTTATTTTTATCTTTAAGTAAGACGTTGATCCAAAATATTTTGAGCTTATTTATCATTGATTTTACGGCGGAAAACGTAAGCTTTCTGTTTTTCGCACGAACAAGAAAATTTCTGCAGGAAGAGGTCCCATTTAATCCAGGTAATCAGAGAACTTGGCGAATAATTTTAGGGGGAAATTAAACAAAAAGGTTTCATTCAATTCTGCAGAAAATTTTTCATCACTCAAAGGTGTATTTTTCATCATTTTTTTTTAACTGTAAATCTCCGATCACGCTTTGTTAATTTTGCATTTGATATTTTCTTATACCTTGTTTTCGATCCGATTCTTGTCTTTAAAGCATTTTATCAAGTACTTCACTATGGAATGGTATAAATTAACTAATTTACAGACATTTCAAACTAATTTACGGCTACTGAGAGAGAAAAAACATCAAATTTCGGATTGTGTTTTTGGTTTATGCGCATAGCTGCCATTTAAAAATAATAAACAGAATATTAGGGCATAAATAAACAAAAAATTAATGCCAAATGACTTTACAGTGTGCCATCACAATGCAAAAATAAAAAAAACAACTTATGATAATTTTAATCATGAATTTATTCGAAAATATTTCAGTGTGCGGTGACTTTTGTGGCGTATTTTTTTTTCGCTGACCCTTCGTCTTTTGACAAATTTCAAAAATAAAATCTGGCAATATTTTGAAAAAAAAAAAAAAAAAAAAACTACTGGGTTTTATTCAGAATGGCGTAGGAATGGTGTGAAAAAGAAATGGACTTCATATTCGAATTCAGTTTCGCGTTATTTTGATTTTACTACAAAATTTCAAGATGTACGAACACTTTTGGGAGCCACTGTATCTCATGTTAAGTTATCTGACCCCTCAGATTATACTTTACGAAGTACAGTTATTCTTGTTTTTTGAGCAATCACGATTGCTTATTGCTTTCATTTGACTGTTTTGATGTGCTATCATTTTATTTTCCCGCCAGCACATTCTGCAGCACCACCGTCGACCGACCTCACGATGCTGCTCCTCTAGCGAAAACCATCTCCAGATGGCGTCAATATCCTACACTTACACGCATACATACACGCACGTACAAACAAACACATACACACACATACATACACCTACACACATACACAAACACATACACACACGCATACATACGGACATATACACACACACCTACACACAACTACCCACACACTCATGCCTGCACACAGACACAAACACATATTCCTACACACACATACACATTCCCCCCCCCTACCACAAACACTCACACACACAACTACCCACACACTCATACCTGCACACAGACACAAACACACACGCCTACATACACACACACACTCGTGATTGGGAAAAACATAATTTGAATTCCAGATGCCAAAATTCAAATTATTTTTATTTTATTTATTTATTTATTTTTTTTTTTTTTGCTTTCTCAAAATTACGATTTTTTCATCACTTACAGATATATTTTTATGCGAAAATTGTTACCTTTCATCTATTATTGCAGAAAAAAAAAGCCAACAATATTTTATAGTTTCTATCAAATACTCAAAGACTTTATACTAAAAATTTATCTGAACAATAAAATATATAGTGAACAATTCATTTTAACACATATCCAACGTTCTGTTTTTCCGCCCTCCTTTTTCATCTATTACCCCTTTTCTAGTTCTCAGAAAATAAGAAAGTCTTCTAAATGCTACGCTGTCGAAGCCTCCCCTTTCCTCCAAAATTATTACAGAGCGCCTCAAATTTTGTTTTCAAGGCTCAATTCCCTGAAAATTTCCGGAAGAGAGTCCTTTGAATGCCTTGCCCCCCAACAACATGGGAGATTATGTAATATTCCGTTTTTGCGACTTCAATTTCAAAAAAATTGCTGGACCCCTAACGCCAACAAATATGATTCACAGTCGCGTTTTTCAGCAACTACAATTTCGAAAAAATTAAGAAGAAACCTCTGAACCTTTTCTGATTACATCATTGAAAAACGCTCTCCATTAGGACTTCAATTTTGAAAAATTTCCAGGGTAGAGCCCTAGTACAGCCTTTTCCCCTGCCATCATTGAATGTTGTCTACAATTACGTTTTTAGGACTTCTAATTCGAAATATTGGGACGGAGATGTAAATCGTTCGAAAAATCGATCGAGGACAATCCTTCGAGTCATATTTTCACTAAAGGCAACACAGATGGTATATAATCGCGTTTTAAGACATTAATTTCGAAAATTTATCTGGGAGGTTATTTGAACCTTTTCTCCCCTTAACATTATCAAAGATCACCAATAAATTCGATTTTAGAACAAGAATTTTGAAAATTTTCCGAGAGACACCCCAAAACACCTCTATTTCTACGTACTCATCTTCGAGTACTAACCGACTCCTTTTCAAAACCAGAAGTTTAATCACCTCATTCTCTCCATAAACAATTGTATATATACAATATTCAATAAGAGATGGAAGCTTCGAAACCAATTTTTTATTGGGAAAAACGTTTAAAAGCCTCCCTCCCCCCGCCACCCCCCCCCCCTCCCCAAAATTATTTTCTGGTTGCGCCTCTGCTTCTGCCCCTTAGATTCCAGACACTTCTTATACTGTGTCCCAGCTCCCCCTACTTCTACAAAGTTCCTACGCCTCTGGTCCGGACCCCCTGGACCCTCCCTTGTGTGCGCCACTGATAATGACAGAAGTGAAAATGTACAAAATTCTTCAAAATAGCTAATTTAAGTATTTGTACAAAAATTTCAAAACATTTTTGTTAACTTCGTATGTTTCTGGGGAAAAAAAAAAAAACAAATTTTAAAATACACGTAGATTATGATACAGAGACAATACGTTTTCAGATTTCTTCCCCTTTTTACTTTCTTCTTTGTCTACTATCAAGAAGGGTGAAACTATTCGAGTTTCGAAGGATTTGCACGTTTTGAGATGTGTTGAGTCCATTTTGACCATTTGAGCTGTACTGGTGCCAGAAGTTTTACTGCAATTAATTACGATCGTCAATTTCCCAATGAAAGAAATCTTTTTGCTTTTCCGAATAGCAGAATTTTGTAGCAGCGATTACATGTTAGATCCGAGAATCCATAATATACAGGTAGAGGTAGAACAAAGTTTCATGATGGCTGCAATATAGAACATACCAGTTTCTCATAATGTTATCTACTCAGAAAACTATTGCTCTCGTATTGAAACCTATGTATTTCCTGATTCAGAAAGACACTTCTTGGTCAATTGCGAATGATTAAGAAAGTCTTTTGAATCTTAATCTTATCGGTTTCTAAGAAAATGTTCTTTTTACTTGTGATTGGGAGAGAAGATTGATAACTTCTCAAATTCATATTGAGAGGAATTTTCTCAAGATCATTGTGTGTCCTGCGATTTTTAACTCCAATACTCATTTTTTGAATTTACGAACATACATAATCTTTTGACTTCCCATTTTTCTCTTTTCATTTCTACTCCTTAATGAAATAATGATTCTAACAAAAATAAGCAAAGAAAGAAAGAAAGGAAAATAAAAAAATAAAAATAAATGAAGTTCAAAAGCTTGTGTTGATTGATTTGTCGATTGATTGTTAAGTACTGGAGACAAAATCTTTTCCTTTTCCTTTTTTTTTTTTTTTTTTTTTTTTTTTGTGATTTTGGAATCTAATCTTGGCGAAAAGTTTTTAATTATAACTAACAACCAAACGGCACGACCTTGAGGCTCACAAATCTCGGCAAAATTCTGGATTTAAGTCAGTTCGCACTATATATGAACCCAGGTGAAGCAGTTTGACTGCATAGGCTCTAGTTCGGCTGCAATGGCGATCCGAAGTTGCTAATTGAGTTCAGAAAAGCAATAGTTTTTTATTTAAATTTTTTTTATTTTACTTTTTTTTCTTGCAAATGCACTGCAGTATGAACCAACTGAATGCATTCAGAACATGGAATAAATATCCCCTTCCCTTCTTTGTACTGACAAGAGATGGCGAATGTGTTGGGAGGGCAGATGCTGTGCCAAAGTTATAAATGCCAATGAAACCGCCATTGCAATTCTGAAGTCCTGGTACTCCGACTGGTTCAGACGTAGACGGCAAAAACTTGAGGACCACGAATGTGGATAACTTCCGGATTTAGGTCAATTCGTACTACATATGAGCCCAGGTAAAATAGTTTGCGTGCATAGGCTCTAGTTTTCCTGCAAGTATTGTCTAGATTTACTTGTTTGGCTTCAAAACTGTTTTCTTCGGCACAATATTTGCTCTCCTAACATCGTTCACGTCTCTTGTTAAGCACATTGTAGGGGCGAGGACTATTTTTCTACATTGTGAATGCACTCAGTTGGGTGATACTGCAGTGCAATCAAAAAAAGGCAAAAATAGTTTAATTTCAAGGAAAAACCATTGCTTTTTTCTGGAGCTAAGCTAGCAAATTTGGATCCCTGTTGCGGTTGAACTAAAGCCTAAGCAGTCAAACCGCTGGTATCTCGGTTCATATCTAGCGCGAATGGACCAAAATCCAGAATTTCATCCAGATCCGGGACTCTCAAGGTCGTGCCGTTTGGTAGTAAGTAGACGATGCTAAAAGTTTAAAATTTCATCAAAAAATAAACAACCTAATTATTTTAGCAGTAAGTTACCTCTTCTAAGCCAGGGCTACACTGTTAAAACTACAGGTTGCGTTTGGCACCTTTCAGGGGGAAACGCTTGTTCACCAGCGACACCCAATACAGAGCCGAAATCGCGCCTTTTACAAGGGTGAAAAATGGGCACCTTTTAAGAGACAGACAGTGGGGGTGAAAAGAAGGAACCTTCGGAGAGATAAATGGTACCCTTAACTGATTTCTACAGTAGATCCTCTCCCCCCTCCCCCGTATTGTGTGCGTTTTTTGAATATTTTTGTGTTTATTGTTATTGGGTTTATGATGTACAATGTCTTGGTACGTTTTTCACATTGAATTAATTGATTTTGGATTAAAACTTGTCATTTAAGGCTTTTGATCACATTTCAGACTTTCCAACATAATTTAGAAGAGTTCATGGCTTCAATTCCTCTATTCGAGTTGTAACCCTTGGATTGTTCAGTAGTTTTAAATAATATTGACATTTACTACAGCATAGTACCAAAAATTAGGCATTAATGGATAATTTACAGGCACAGCCAAAAATATTCAGTTATATTACAATCACGGAAAAATCAAATCGTTTCATAAATTGCAGGCGTTTCATAAACGTTCAAAATATTTTAATCAAGAGTAACATACAGATACGTATATATGGTTCGACATTTGAATATCATATTTGAACATAAGTAATCTAAAAAATCACTTTTTTTTCTTTTTTAAATAGGAACTTATTTGACATTAAAAATAAAAACAAATTTTTAGCATCCTACATAGTAAAAAGCATTGGAAACAGAAATTAGAAAGAATAAAAAATAATAAACGCGTCTAGGCACTGCATTCTTTTTTTGAAATAGCACCAACGAAATATTTTCACGTAATGAGTCATGGCATAAAACAGATTTCTTTTCAAAGCATTTTTTTTTTCCTTCCTTTGCTACGTCTACGCAGCTATTTTATTGAGAAGATAAAGACATTTAGAGTATCAGAGCTGTAGCAGTTAGTTAAATCATTGCATTTTCATCCCGGTTACTTATTAATTATTTCGTATAGCTAACAATAAACATTTTTGGGGAAAATCCGCGAGGCCGCTGACGCGACAAACAAGTAACACCATATATTATTACACATGATAGAAAAAGCCATACATCAATATGTTAAAACGGTTAACTATAAACAATAAGTAATACTCAGTTTACTTTGTTGAAACACAACTCTGAACCGGAACGCACAGCGCATATGCGAGCGGGGCACCTTTTCGAAGGAAAAAGATTCAGTTATTGGCTACTTCGTGGGCTGATGGCCTTTCATTACCTTCTTTCATCCACTGAGGTGCTAAAAGATATCGGAACAATATTTCCTATCCTCCATGGCTCCCTGTGGTTCCGTCTTTGCACCCTAAAGCGGAAATTCGCTCCTATATGGCACCTCTGGTTATAACAGTGTAAGGCAGAACTTCATGCAATATGCCAGACAGCCCGGTATCACATCCTGGGACTGCAGTTTCGTTCTTATTAGAATTTATCCATAGACTAATAATAAGAGTAGACCGAGCTTTCTCATTCTTGCTGATAAAGAAAATTGGTTCATAGATGTATCATGTGACTAGTGGAAGGGCTTGGCGAAGACTTTGGCAGCATGGTTGCTAGATGGCAGCATTATCTATAGTTTGGCACTCGACATGTATTTTAAGACAATATGTTTTCATTAAAAAAAACTTCCAGGTGCAGAGACTGAACTGTTTCTTTTAGTTATGCATTATTTTGACATTAGTAATAGTTTTTGATCAGTTTTCGGTAACTTTTATTTCATTAGGAGCTGTCAGCGTTGGCGTGAACGAAATGGCGTAAACGTTTTGCGTTAACGCAAAAATGTACTAATCGGTATCTTAAATTGAAACTGTAGGTAAAAATCTTACCGTTTGCTGATTCTTCTTGGTCGCTTGCATCTTTTATTGCTTAGAGAGTTATTGAAATTGACTAAAGAAAATGCACAATGCTATCTAAACGAAAAACTCACTATATTAACAAAATATTTACAACTTAGAAGAACAAATTTACAAATCGGACTCCATAAAAGATCATTCTTCCGTGTTCCATCAATTCTATTTATTTTATTTCGCGCTGGCGTTGATCGTCTGCTACGATTAACGCCCGCTGTTGCTAGGATATCCACCAGTCACATGGTTTGGTTTATGAGCAGCAAAAGGGTTGCCATAGCTCCGTCTACTCTTATTATTAGTCTATGAATTTATCAGTCTGGATTAGTGAATAACCGAGCTGGAGACAGAAGTCATTCATCTCATTGAAAAATAATTTGTGAAACATTCAAGAATGGTGCTGTGCATAGATTCTTACTGTATTTTGATTTTCGACAGAAAAATTTCTTTTGTTTTTAACCAAACATTCGATATGCGGCCGAATCATCTCATTTCTCTTAGATATGGATGAGCTAGTTGAGTCGTTGTACTTAAAATGTTTCTTAAAAACCATTTTTAAAAACATTGTGTAGCAAAAGTGAAAAACTATTTGCATATCAGAATTTAAGAAGTCACAAGCACCCAGAAGACGTGGTTTTAGGCCATATTGCTGGTCCTATTATGTTCATAAAGGGTGTCCCAAAATTAATGCAAGATTTGAATTTGCCGCCATTTTTGCAGTAAATTGTTGGCAACAATTAGCAGCAAAGAACAATTTGGCAGCTGAGAGTTAAGGGTTATTAAAAAGGGAGTGTGTGTTATACGATACAATAACGTGTTTCCATTATTGAACAATTATTTGGATTCATGGCGATTGTCTAGTCCTGCTAGACAATTCTGAGATAAATTTAAAAACAAAAAGAACAATTATTTCAAAAATAATGAAAGTTGAGTCTCGTCAAGCAGTTACTGTTATTGGCGCGCGATATCGCAACACGGTAATGCACGGGTGACTGTGGGCTTGTTGACATAGACCTTTGACTTCAAATAACCCCCTAAGAAGAAATTAATGATGTTGAAGCACACGATCAAGGGTGCCAATTCTGATCACCGAAACGAAAAAGTACACGACCAGGAAATGCCTCATGCAGTAATTGAATTGTTTTACGGTCTGTATGGTAGCATAACACTTCATTTTTATTAACCCTAAACTCTCAGCTGTCAAAGTGTTATTTTTTCATGGCTGCCAAAAATTTGAGGCAAAAATGATGGCAAATACAAATCAAGCGTTAATTTTGGGACACCCTTTGCTTTCATACATATACATATTGTATGGCCAGCGGAAGAAAAGAAGAAAATTCTGACTTGTTATGATCCCCCCTAAAAAATATTTTGGCTACACTACACACGTGCGTCGTTTTGCTATTTTTTTTTCTATACTCTTTTCCGCGGTAAAGAATTTCTTCCGTCTGGTCATTTGTATGCAATTAGCTGCTTATTTACGTAATTTTTATGCAACGTCACAGTTGATTTCTGAAGCATTTTACCAGTGTCGAGATTCGTAATTGGGGTTTGTTTATACATTGATGTTGGGAATGATAATGAATTAACATACTCTGCTTCCAAGTATTTCAACAAATTAGAATATTCTGTATGAAATGAAAACAGTGCTTAAAAAACTGGAATAACAATTCCTAGAGTCATGTCATTCTAACAGCCGCTACTTCCTGGATAAACAAACCATACAACGGTTATAAGAAATGGAAAATGATTCGGTGATTATATTGGGTGGAAGGTAGCTGGACCTTGAAGGCAAGTCTTCTTCAAGGATAAGAAGTGATTGTTATTTTGGGATTTCTTGTTGTAACGCAAACATTTTTGCTTCAATCAAAACAATAAGCTCTTTTTTTTCTCTTACATACTAGTTGATGAGGCTGTTCACTGGAGTGTCCGTGGGATGGCATTGGGATAGGTTATGCATTGTATAGCGCATCTTCTCTGAGGTTACAGCAGGTGGAAAAATATGCCATTGAAACAATTTCCAATTGATTTCAAAGTCGGAATAAGAATGTCTGTCATATTTGACCTTAAAACTTGGAATACGTTCAAGGACTAAATGGTGTTATGTAAGCAGGCCCATTATTTATGAGAGCGCAAGATTACATATGCGCATGACATTATTGCAAAAAGTTCCACATTTGATACTAGTATTGCAGTAAGCAGCTAGGGAATGGGTCGGATCGTCCTCCCTGAAATGATGAAACATGAATCGAAATTTTACTTCAAACAAAAGTGTTCACCTCGAACAACTCTTAAAGTTTTACATTAAAGTTGAGTTAAAACATTAATGAGTCTACGAAACGACTGTTGAGAAATAATAAAAAGTAGAGAGAGTGAAGCCATCTATTCGTGAAGCAAAGATCCCAAGTCGCGTAATAGATTTCAAAGCAAAACATTGGGGAAAAAATCAGGTCTTTTTCGCTAGTGTCACGCAAACGTGTTAACCATTCGTCGTTGCTGATTGACGTGACTGAAGATCTTTGCATCAGCTTTTGCCAAGCAAATGATTCGACTTGCTCCCTCCATTTACTAACTCCTGCAAAGGATCATTTAGGATAATTACTGTCTCATTACAACATTGGCATGTGAAATTAATATCCGATTAGCTTGTGAATTTTTACAAGAAGATTCAAACCAAAAAAGACTTTCTAAAAAACGTCCTAGATAATGAAAACTACATGAAAACATTGTTTAAATTTTTATTCCTCGTTCAAAGTGTTTCTTCTTATTTTGTTGCATAACATGTAGGAAATAAGATGTTTAATTTTATCTGCTTGTGACATTTATTATTACCCCTGATTGAAGTCGAGTTTCCAAAAATTTCACTCTGTCTTCGGAAAATTTTACTTGAGTCCACTTGCACTCCTGTACTTCTTGTCACACATTATCACTTTTTCTAGTCATGGTATGGTTTTATATGACATGCAGTTCCTCACATAATTGTTTTCCTTTCTATTTACATATTATAATGTTTTGTATTTTCCCATCAAATTCGTGTTCTTTGAGAGATCTTTTGCGCGTGACAAGTCTGGTGATGCATGTAATGATTATTTCGAACGTATGTCCATTATATAAAATTATCCTTCACTAATACCTTCGTTTTTCTCATCAGGTCTTCATTCACGTGACTGCTGTTTGAAGTCATGGCTGTCCGCGAAGTGTTCGAAATTTGGGACTACCTGGTGGTGGGAGCAATGCTGCTGGTATCGGGTGCCATCGGGGTCTACTTCCGGTTCTCAGGAGGCAAGCAGAAGACCACCGACGAGTACCTGATGGCCGGAAGGAACATGAGCATGCTGCCCGTCATCCTCTCCCTCATGGCCACTATCCAGACTGCAGTCGGCACGCTGGGATTTCCTGGGGAAGTCTACCTGTACGGCGCCGGACTTTACGTTTATCCTCTCGGATTCACGGTGGCTCTCGTGTTTTGCACGTTTGTGCACACGCCGGTATACTTCGGGATTCAAGTGACGAGTGCCTACGAAGTGAGTACAGTCATGACCAAGGATATTTTGAACCATGGGCGTATCCGGGAGGGGGGAGAAAGAGGAGGCAGCTACCCGTCCTTCTAAAGTTGGAAATATTTAAAATAGGAATCTAAAAAGAGAAAACAATATGACACGTTTCAAGCAAACTATGATTCAGCAGGGGTTTGCGCAACAATTACAATACACTGTTAAAACTACAGGTTGCATTTGGCACCTTTCAAGGGTGAAAAGCTTGTTCACCAGCGGTACTTTATACGATGTCGAAATTGCACCCTTAACACGAGCGAAAAACTGGCACCCTCAACCCAGCGTGCACCACGGTGAAAAATAGAACCGTATGGCAGAACATTGGCACCCTTTCTGTTTCCTGTTACTGACGCCCCCCCCCCTTTCGTGTTGTGTGTATTTTTGGATAAAATTGTGTAAATTATCATTTATTGTTTTGAATAATAAAAAACTAAGTTTTGGTACATTTTCCACATTGAATAGCTCTGAAAATGATTAAAACTTGTAATTTCAGGCATTTGATCACATTTCAACTTTCCAACATAGTTTAGAAGTGTTCATCACTTTAATTTGTCTGTTCGTGCACTAATTTTCTTACATCCACTTGAATTACTCAGTAATTTTAATATGTTATTCACATTTTCTGCAGCACTATCGTACCGAAAATGAAGAGCGTAGGTATTTGTAAATCATTTATAAGGAGTAACCATAAGTATTAAATTATATTGCAATCATGGAAAAATAAAATCGTTTCATAAGCGTTCAAAATTTTAATCAAGAGCCGTACGTATATATGATTCGACATTTGAATATCCGTATAGATGATAAATAAGCACTTTTTTTTTTCCAATGTGAAGGTTTTCGACAGATTAAAAACCAAAACTAATTCTAACGATATATTCATTCTTACTAGAGTGATGAAAAAAGCTCAGTCATTCGCTTTAAGCAATAACAACGAGAAAGCTAGTTAACTTTTATAGACACGAGATAATAAATTTAAAAAAAATCGAGACGGAGAAGGAATTTCTTTTCCAAACCACTTTTTTTTTTTTTAAATCCGAGCTCTTACGTTTTGTTTATAAGCAGAATCGTTAGAATTTCCCTTCACTTGCTGAGTGCATCACATTGTTAACAATAAATCTCTTAGTTAAAAATCCACAAGATCTCTGATATTAAAAGCAAAACCACCTATTCAAAATTAATAGTTGAAATAACTTTTCAAATATCATCTAATTTAAGCGTTTTGATTATTAAATGTTACTTATCCAGTGCTGATAGCTATTTTTAGGTAAAATTTATGCATGATAGAAATAGCAAATACGTACATAACGGCTAACTGAAGAATCAAAGTACTTTGAAACAATTATAAATATGTTCGGAAGCCTTCAAACACTATGATCAAATGTCTGTACTTACGCGAAATTTTGAAGAGTAAATTGCAGAAAGCTTTAGTTTTAATCCAATTTCGTACTTCATTCAATGTGGAAGTGCATCTACGTTGTTACTTCGTTCATCCGCCATTGATTGTGATTGATGAAAGATGTCATCACAGCGCATGCGCCGACATTTCACTTTCTCTTTTAGGAGGTCTGTCTTCACATTTATTAGCGTCATTCACCTTATTCACAATTCCTAGCCTGCATTGCACTCTGAGCCACCGTGTTTTCACCCTAGGGAGCCAAATAGCTATTCAAAGGCACCCGTAGTTTTGACAGTGTACAGCACTTATTCAGCCCATTTTCTTGCATTTCAGCATGATGAAAGTATTGGTGATGGTTGAATGAGTTAGTCACATTGAGCAATCGCAGTCAATGGGTTTTTTTTAACAAGGAGAGGAAGCTGTATTGTGGAAAATTCTGCTGTAATGAAATATTGCTTGTGAACGCCCCCTCTACCCAGCGATTTTTTTTTTATTAGAAAGGTGCCTATTCTCCTCCTCCATTTTCAGCTGGATATGTCCTTATCCCGAACGGTTCTTTGGATTAAGCTTCTCTTTACGGCTGAGACATCATTCAATCCGTCTCTATACTGCATTCACGGAAAAAATAGACCAGATGTAAACAAGGAAATGCGCCATTTGGCGACGTCAATTCTGCGTCTGACTTGGACAAGAACAAATTAATGCTAAGCAGACGGCGAATGCGAATACATTTTTTTTTTAATTAAAAAAAAATTCAGAAAATGGCACAGTCGCAAACTTTCTGGCAATCTGTTTGTTTATTTTCGGTCTACCTTTTCTCTGAACAAAGTGTAATAGTAACATGCCATTTGGCGAGTGTTGGTGGCTAAGATCTCTTACTACTTTTTTTTTATTACTCTGCTGTGCGCCGTTAAAAAGTTTTGCAATTACGAGTCATTTTTCAGTTTTGTTATTAAATTTTAATTTGCACGAGTTCAAATTTCAACATCTTCAAATTAGCGTCCAAAAATGCAGTAATTTTAGAAATATTAGATCATACAGTTATCTGTGTAAGTGTATAGTGTTGTCAACTAATTTTGAAAAATAAAAGGTAAGAAACTGATAGCATACCCTTGCCAGCAGGTATAGTGTAGGATCGTGTCCAGGTATAGTGTAGCATCGTGTCTTCTATTTTCTTTTTGAGAAAGTGTAATGGGGTTGTTTCCTTCAATAAAAAGTCTTTTAGTCATTGAAATTGATAGAATAAGCCAAAAAAAAAAATAAAAAGAAATAAAAAATAAAAAATAAAACTATGGAGCCACAAAAAAACTTTTATTTTCCCAACAGTTATTTATTTATTTATTATTTTTCTTAATGTCCAAATTCGGAAATAAGGCATGGACGTCGCGTGCAGAAGTGCAGAAGCGTAAAAAATGAATTTCAATCTGCGCACCAATTAAAATAATTGTTAAAAAATATCAAAATTTGTCACATTATTTAAAAAATGGTTATAACTTATGTTTTTACATGCTTTTTCAGAAAAAAGAACTTTTAAAATTTCGGAAACATCCCCATTAGCAAATAAGTAAAGCGTTGCAAAGTTAACCCACATTGTTTAGTATTACCCTATATAAATGTGCGCAGTTTAATAAGTGTACGAGGAGTTCAATGGCATCCATATCAAGAATCTTTTATCTGGAGTTCTTGTAGAGGTATGGAAAAACCAATTTATATTTTCGATTGAATCACGATTCAGCTGCTCAAACAGAAAACTAAAACGAATCCACAATTATTCTAATTTTGTTTCCCGCAAAGCAAACATGAAACTCAATAAATTGGATGAATTTTCCCCATTTAACGTGACGTCATTCAAAAATGAGATTCAAGATTACTTAAACAAGAAACCAATATTATTCTCCTAAATTACCTACAGCTATTGCTACAAACAAGATAGTGCATTTTAACTATTCCTGTTTATCTTTTCCCTCTTTCTTTAACTACTACGTTTGCGAATTTGAAAACTACTATCAATCACATTTCTGTAAAAATGGAATTTTAATAGTTTGTAATGATATCTTTCGATGCTTCAAAACAATGCCCCCCGTTTAAACTCATGTTTCTTTGCTGTAAAGGCTTTGTGTCTATTGTCATTTTCACCGCTCATCCAAACCTAATTATTTCTGCCGCCATTAAACAAAATAGTGGTAAATGTTTTCATGAATAATTCTAAAATGATATATACTTGAGTAAGACTTACGTCTTTAGTGTTCTTCCTTTCTTGTTTATGTCTTGTTCTTGTTTTGTTGACGTTTTTTACTTCCTTTTACAAAAAAAGGAAGTACGTATTGTATTCGCGAAATAATTTTCACTCAAAAATATAGACCTTAATTTCCATTTTACTCACCCCCGAATGAATATGTTTTTTTCCGACTCGATCACACGTGGGTAAGTGCCCAAGAACGTATAGACACGCGAAATATCCAAAATGACGATTCCCGAGTTAATTACTACGAATTTTCTCGTGACGTCTGTATGTACGTATGTATGTACGTGCGTATGAGCGCATGTGCGTATGTATGTCGCATAACTCAAGAACGGTAAGTCCTAGAAAAATGAAATTTGGTACGTAGACTTCTAGTGAGGTCTAGTTGTGCACCTCCTTTTTTATTTGCATTCGGATGTTCCAAAGGGGGTGTTTTACAATTTCTGGGGGGGGGAGGAATCAATGTTAATTTCATTGCAAACTCAAGTAGTGTTATAAATTTATGCACACACTTGGCAATATATCGCCAAGTTTTTTCGCCAACTTGGCGACAAATTTGGCGATTTTTTTTTTAAAAATCTGGTTTTAATTTGGCCATTTTGGTGATATTTAGAGAGTTAAGTACTGAATCACATTAAAATTGCCAATAATGGGGAAATAGCTTCAAATTGGTGTAAAAGGAAGTCATGTGATGCACACATTAGCTCGTTTATTGAGCAATCACGATTGCTTATATCTTTCATTTCACCGTACTTGATGTTGTGGTTCCTTTTTCAGCTTGGAACAGGGACACCAGCACCACCGTCCACCGGCCCTGCAGGCACGGTACCGAGCACTGCCTCCTGGAATCCGTTTCTCCTGGTCGGGGGCGTCCATGTCCTACACACACAAGCCTTTACACAAACACACACACACACGCCTACGTACATACACACAAGTCTACGCACACACACAAGCCTACACATGCACGCACGCACGCCTACACATACACACGTAACCGCCCAGGAGGAGGGGTAGACTTGGGGGGACAGGAGCTGTTTCTAGAAACAATAGCCCCCTATGAGTAGGGCCCTGTCGCAACTCGTGATTGCAAAAAAAATAATTTGAATTCAAAACTTCAAAATTCAAGTTAAAATTTTTTTAAAGTTTTTTAGGAATAAATTATAGCCTATGTTGCTTCCCGATAATGTAGCTATCTATGGTGAAAAAATGGTTAAAATCGGTCCAGTGGTTTGAATATTACCCCGCACATTCTTACATACAGAAGTAGCCATTTATGTATAAAGATAAGGTTACTTGTCGGAAAATGGTGTTAACGTAAATATATTATTTTTGCATTGGGAAAATTTAAGAATGCGATGATATAATCTGAATTAGAAAAGAAAGTTTTGGAAGTTTGAGGGTATACGCTACAATTCTAAAAAATGTTTGAGAGCAGTGGCGGCTCATGGGAGGGGTTGGAAGGGGCCCGGGACCCCTCACTTTTTTCAGACAATAATATATAACTTTTTATTTATTTTCCTTTTTTTTCTTTTTGTGTGAGTACGTGCTTGAAATTTAAAAAAAAAAAAAGAATTACACCGAATTTTCTTGCCTATAATCTTCGGATTATCTGTTAAAAAAAGTAAAATTAATGAGGTGCGGATTATATACGCTGCCAAGGATTGTCTTTTTTTTCCCCCTCAACATCAACGCATCGAGGCTCAATATTTACAGCAGGACTCGCCGAGACCGTTACTATGCCTGTATGTTGTTTATTTTACATAGTTTGAATGCTCTTCTTACAGAATTCGCGCTAAGTAAAATAAACAACATACAGTAAAGGAAGAAGCCTTCATTTGCACAGTTTGCCATTTGTTCCTTTCTTTTTATTTTGAATATACCCTAAAAGTTATTATTTCTTCACGTTTTCAATTTAGTTGCTAAAATTGTATGTTAAATCAAAACGTATCTAAGAAATACGACAGGGCAGAAAAGATTTTAACTCGGAAAAAATAATGATGCTAGGGTAAATCTTAATTTCTTTCAAATAGAAATCTTTGAATTAAAAATTTTCAATATTTACAGTTAATTTGTCAGTTAGCGCCCCCCCCCCCCACCCTGACTCCGTCCCGGCCCCGTCCTATTTCTTCCTTTATTCTATAAGTTCGTCTGAAAATAAAAGAGTCTCTCCTCCTAATCCCTCTCTTCCGCCAAAAATATTACGGAGCATCAACTTTCATTTGCAGAACTTCAATTTCGCAAAATTTCCAGGGAAAGTCTAAGAATACCTTACAACATTGCTTAAAACTGTGTTCAAAAATCGCTTAAAATTGTGTTTTTGGAAAAAACAATTTTGAAAAAAATTCCAGGGGAAAGCTCCAGAACCCCTTCACGTAAAAATCTTCAAAGTTTGTCTAAACTTGCGTTTTTAGAACTCAATTTCGAAAAATTGAATGGGGAAGGAGGAATTGATTTCTTTTTTTTTTTCAAAAATAAAAAAAAGAAAACGATCGGGGAGAGTCCCGGAGCCCTATTTCTTACCCTAACGTCAATAAATGTGACTTATAAACCGCTGTTTAAGGCTTCAATTTCTACAAATTCTTTTGTACCGTTCTTTCCCCTAACATCACCAAAAAGACCGTCTAAAATTGCGTTTTTAAAACTACGAGTTTCAAAATTGAGAGATTTGATGAGCAAATCAAATCAATCAAATTGATGAGATTTTTTTCCTATTGTGCCCCCCCCCCCTTAAAAATTATTTTCTAGTTGCGCCACTGTTGTTTGTTGTGTTGTAGGATGTACATGTGTGCATATATCGTTTCAAGATTTTTTTTTTTTAATTTAAAAAATGTCTTCTCATTGTTACACAGAAATTATTACTTATTTTAAATTACTGCTCATGTAGTTTTAAAGAAAATGTCACACGTTATCAGTAATTTGAAGAAAATAAAAAGTTCGATTTTTTTTTCTTTGTCCGCATAAAAAATCTGAATCTGGCCCACGGGCGTCGGCAGATTCATATGCAGATGGCTACACTCGCATGTAAATCGCTGAAAATTTTTTTTGAAATTTTTTAAATGTATTTATTTATATTTTTAATTTTTTTTAAATTTACTTTTATCTATTTTTATTTGATTTATTTTAAAGCGAATACTGAGATGTAAAGGGTGTATCAAAATTAACGCAAGATTTGAATTTGCCACAATTTTTGCTGTAAATTGTTGGCAGCCACGGAAAAAGAACAATTTGACAGCTGGGAGTTTAGGGTTAGTAAAAATGGAGTGTTATTCTATTATACAGCCAGCGAAACAATTCAATCACTGCATAAGGAATTTCCTGTTCGTGTACTCTCTCGTTTCGGTGATACGAATTGTACCCTAGATCGTGTGATTTTACATCATTAGACTTCTTCATATGGGGTTATTTGAAGTCAAACGTCTATGTCAGCAATCCCACAACCACCCGCGCATTACCTAATTGCGATATCGAGCGTCAATACAGTAAACCGCTTGACCCGCCCAAACTTTCATTATTTTTCAAATAATTGTTCGTTAATGAAAACGATTTATAGAATCGAAAACGCTCCATTTATAATAACCCTAGACCCTCAGCTGCCAAATTGTTCTTTTTTCAAGATTGCCCACAATTTATTGCAAAAATGGCGGCAAATTCAAATCTTTCGTTAATTTTGGGACACCCTTTATTTTTATCTTTGATAAAGTTAATTAGCTTATAATTTTTACAAATCTCTCTGATTACAATATTTTTCCACTTTTGTAGCTTGGTCTTGCTTAAAATAAAATTAATTTTACTCATTCAAAATTTTTTGTTATTAAAAGATTAAAAACAATATTACTATTAAAAATATTAGATAATTATTGATTTAAAAAATTTATTTATTTATTTTGAAAAGCCAGGGGATGAAAGGGCTTCCTTTGCAGCCTCTTACCGGTTCTGCAAGGACGCGTAGTGCAGCGCCGGAAAGCGTACTGGATATAAACGTGAGATTATTAATTTTCGTGATGTATTTTGTAACTTTTCCTTATCTGATTAATTAAGTTTTATTTGAGGAAGTCGGGGGTGAAAGTGCACCACGCTGCCGGCAATCATGGACATAAACATGAGATCATATCTTTCGCGATTTACTTATAGTTGTTTAAATATTTTGTTGTCCTGTTTTTAAAATGAATTAGTTAAGTTAAGAAAGTTTAAATTTTTAAAAAAATCAAAAACCCTGGGGGGGGGGGGGGGGGGGGGGGGGAGCGAGTGACCCATGATCTGACCCCCGCACATTTTCAAGGCACGAGCCGCCACTGTTTGAGAGTATTCGGCGTATATGGAATATACTAGTGCTAGGCGATATACCGATATACCCTCATATATCGATAGATATCTCCTTCCACGATAACGATATTTAGATTTATATCCGTCCGATATATCGTTTGAAAAGAAAATACGAGACTTAATTACGGAGAAATTAAAATACTTACTTAGAAATACATAATCTTTTATAGCTCTGTGTGATGTTTTGTTGTTTTTCGATATAATATGCCCTGAACTATACCTTTTGCACCCCCCCCCCCCCCCGGGAAATTTTGAATTATTCCGTGAATATATCGATATATCAAAAATATCGATACTTGGGGAGCGATATATCGCGGTATTAAAATTCTGATGTCGCCCAGTCCTATATACTATGGGAACATCACTGGTTCTAATTGTATATTTGCTTTGAATTCATCCAAAATTATTTCGAGGAATGCTCATCTCCAACGGATTTCAATTATAGCAAACTTTTTTTTTTTTTGACCCATTTCAAATTTAGGAGGTAATAAAACTTTTTAAGGATTTTTTTCTTAAGTTTGACTTCTGTTTTTGCTACTTTTCGTTTGGTGGATCTCATTCAGTTTTTTTAATCTAAACTGTGAAGCTAACTGTTTTATTGACTTTATTTTATACCTTTTTTCTTTTTGATAATTTTTGGGTCAAAAAAAAAAAAAAAAAAAAACTCGAGTTTAGTTTTCTGAAAGAATAAATGCAAACATGTTCTTTTGAAATACGAATATGGCTCAAAAACAAGACGTTTGGTCTTGGATCAGTTCATTTCTGCTTGGGTTGAAAAAAGAGAAATTCTTATTGGCAGTTGCATGGTACATCGCCAACTTCGGTTATTGGCAAAGCAAACCGAATCTCCTGAACTCTACTTCAGCAATTGAAATTAATTAATCCTTCGCTTGCTGGAGTATCTTTACTAATACAGTAAAACCTGTAAAGTTGACCACCCTTGTAAGTTGACCACCTGTCTATGTTGACCGTTTTTATCGGGAACGGAACTAGCCCTATCTCATATAATGAAGGAAAACCTCTGTAACTTGACCACCTCTCTATGTTGACCACCTGTCTATCTTGACCACTAATGTACGCCAAATTTGGTCTGGAGTATTGTAAAAAACCCTTTGTAAGTTGACCACTTGGTTTATTTTTTAAAACTTTCTTCAGCATATTATTTTATTTTATTAATTATTTATTTATAATAATAATTTTTTTTGATAGCTTTCAAAGAATGCTTTTAATGCTTTGATAACATACTAGCATTTTACTAACTAAACAACAGCATAAAGCTTATACTGCTCTTTATTCTCCAAACTTGTTTTTCATTTGTGTTTTATTTGAGATAGCTTTTTGTACTTTGTTCAATGAAAATAGGTGTCAGTAGAAAAGTTCAAAGTTTTTTCTTTCAGTTGCAATATGTTGTGGCAACACAGGAATTCTGCTAAAAAGAGCAGACCCGGATCAATACATTTTGGGCCTCCCTGCAACAAAATATGTATGGCCCCTTACTAGCGGCCAGCAGTGTTTATTTGTAAAGCGAATAAGCCTTAGTGCTATTTTTTTTTTCTATTTTTTCTTCAATTTCTAGAGCCGTTAGCCCCTTTAAGGACGCGGGCCCCTCGCACTGCGGGTACGCAGATCTGGGCCTGCTAATGAGTAATGAGTAAAGTTACATCTTTCTGGTGCAAGGGATTAAGAGATAGGACATTTTAATTTTGCCTTTATGAACTGGGAGAGTCGAGCTTGTTGCTTTTTGTGCTATAAGTTTTACATAAAAAGGCTTCAAAAAGAAGGTTAGTGGGACTTGAGATTAATTAAAAGTATGAAAGATTAAAAGTAATTGAAAATGGAGAAAGCCAGAGAAAATTAGCTGGCATATATGGAATTTCTAAAACTAGTGTCTAATACAGTTAAAAACAAGGGAAAAATAACAAAAGTATTGGACTGGAATATTTTAATTATTGTTTAACTTTCAATAATGTTAAACAATGAAAGTGGAGTTGAACAGAAAGAATGAGGGTGAATTCCTCAAAAAAAAATCAATACATGGTGCAAAAAATGACAAAAAAAAAAAAAAAAAAATAGGGCCCTTTATAAGTTGACCACCTGTCTAAGTTGACCGCCAAAGTACTGCACCGCGAGTGGTCAACTTACACAGGTTTCACTGTATTATAAAGAGAGAGGGCGGATTTTTGTGTGTTTATATGTTCGAGGTAATCTCCGGAACCACTGCACCTATTTGAAAAATTCCTTCTCTATATGAAAGACGCTTTCTTACTGAGTGACATAGGCTAAAATTCGAAAAAAATCCGATAAATAGTTCTTTTTTATTCAAATTTAGGCCCAAATTTCTCGTAAATTGCCTATTATTGGCCATTAAAGGGTTGAAAAATTACTTGCACATATTAATATTATATATCGTTGAAAAGGGTAGAATTTTTTGCGTTCTAAGCAATTTGTTTCGATGCTCTAACTTCATTACGACGGGAGTAATTAGCGTTTTTATCTCGAACTTTTTTAGGCTTAGCTGAAATTTAGGCACTACTTTCTTCATTAAATCTATCAATAAAAAGTGAAGGAATTGTCCCACAGTTTTCTTTTTGACACCATTGAAAAAAGCGAGATTTTTTACTCCAGAAATATCTCGGCCTTTGGTCGAAAAAATTTGCTTTTATCTTCAAAGGATAAAAAGTTACAAGCGTTTTTAAATCAATATCGAAATGTGTCATTTTGATTCAGGTTGTCAACTATTTTATTTTCACGTTTCCACGGTTACGCTTTTTGAATACATTGTTTAATTCCTGAGTTAGCATTTAATATCTTAAACTTATTTTATTTCATATTTCCATGGTTACGCTTTCAAAATCCATCTTTCGCATTTTAATTTCTTAAAAGTATTTTAATATTTGTCGTCAATGTTTGGAAGGGTAATTTTGAATGGTGTTTTTGTTCTTTAATAAATAATAAAAGTTAAAATATAATAGCCTTTAATGTCCTGATTGTTGAATATATGTCACTCGACACAATTTTTATTCTCAAGGTAGACTGGGCAAAGCCGGGAAACGCAGCTCTTAATATATAAAGATTTGAAAGCTACTGTTAATGTAATCATATACCTTTTTGTTTGTTTGGCGAAACAGTTATTTAATCTTGCCAAAGAAAAAACATCCGCTTCACTCGCAAAAGGACTGGGTTCCGGTAGCGTGGTCGCTTGGAGCGTTAGGCGCTGAGCAGTTCAGTCTAGGATTATTGTTTTAAGGCAGCTGTTAATGAAATTTATTGTTTTGGCGATTTGTTTTGACATAAAAGAAACTTTTGATTTGTTTTTATCAGAGTGAAATGTACAAAATGTTTTTTCTGACGATGATTTTTGAATGGTCCACGGCATGTTTTTTTTTTCGTTAGACGGATGGATTATGATAGCGTGGTTGTTGGGCAAGTTTGGCGACAAACAATAGAGTTATGGACCTATTTTTACATTTGAAAGATATTATTTGATGTATTTTTTTTTTGTTTATTTGGCGAAATATTTTATATTGCAGAAAAAACCGCTTCACTAGCTAAATAGAGTTTTAAAGCAAATGAAAATCTAATTTAATCATTTGACGAAAAGTTTTAACTTCCAAAGAAACTTAAATATATTTTTTTTTTTTTTTTGAAAAGGTGAGTACGCATTTTATACAAAGAAAAATGATCATTTCACATCAAAGGGGGAGGGGGCGTCAATTTTTTTTTCATTCAACGGACCTCCATTAAATTTTTAGCACTGGCATCGCTGTGCGGGTACTGCTAGTAAGTTATAAACTCAGGAACAGTGAAAGTAGTGCCCCAAGAAGGAAGCATTGGATTGAAGTTGAATTTAATGTACAGAATAATACAGATGAGAGATACACTTGATCCCAAAATCTAGACAATTAAACAAATACAGGCTAAGAAATGAGATAAATACAGTGCTACTTCAATAGCGCGTTGGACCACTTTTTGCCGCAATACATGCTGCAATACGGTCAGACATTGAGCTAATTAAAATTCTGGTGTTGTCCTAAGGCAGATGGATCCTCAAATTTTGAACGACCACTTCAAAATCTAGCACAGAGTAGCACGGCGACATCTGGCGTTTTAGCTGATCCCATACATACCCTATGGGGGACAAGTTGCGGGAGCGGGCTGGCCATAGAAGAGTCTAAACAGGACATAAGAAGTCTTGAGCAACTCTAGCTGTAAGCGGGCGAGCACTTTCTTGTTGGAAAATTGTTCCTGGAGGTCATTTAGGAACGGTCCTAGATGTGGTTGCAGGATGTCACTAAGATAACGCTGGTCCGTTAAGGTTCCACGTACCACAACTAGACTGGACCGGTTATCATTGGCTATAGCCTCCCAAACCACTATGCCCGCTGTGCGGGCAGTGTATCGTGCGATAGAATTGGTAGAGTAGTACCTTTCTCTAGGGAGCCTCCACATCCTTTCGCGGATACTATCTGACCCCAAAACGAATCGGGATTCATCACTGAGTACTACTATCTTTTGCCAATCAGTGACATCCCACATTGCTCTGGCTTTGCACCATTGCAGACGGAGTTACCATGTTTTGGTGTTAAAGGGAGTACACTAAAAGGGTATTTGGACTGCAGTTTTACTTCCGCATGACGTTTAGAAATGCTCGGGGAACAACTGCTACCCTACGTCTGCTGGTATGGTGAAATGAGTCATTGTGGGAGCCACGAGCGCTTGCCGCACGATCCTTTCATTCTCTCCTCGTGGTCTTTCCGGTCTCTCCTGACCAAGATTTTTGCACATGGGTACCATTTCGTGTCCACTGCTTCCAGCAATTTCTAACAGAACACTCCGAACGGTTCATCGAGGCAACAACACGGCTCGTCGACCAGCCCGCACTTTTCATGCCGATTATCAAACCTCCATCAAACTCGCTTAACTGTGAGAAACACTTTCTATCTCGTCTACCTGGCATCCTTCTCTCATTAAGGTTCTCCGACAATCGGGATGTAATCGTACCATTTATAAAACTTAAATTATGCGCTGGTTTATACAGCACCTTTTTCCCGATTTCACCGATATTGTAGGGTAAACGGTCATGCGCATTGACACCAAACTTGGATCATTTGCATATTAGATGTCACTCTTCTTATATGCAAAATTTCACGATTGTACCTATCTTCTTTCTTGGGGCGCTATTTTCATTGTTCCTGAGTGTATGAGCCCAACTAGTCTCATACATTCAGTAAGTTACCGCCCTATAGCCAGGGCTAAGGCAGAAATACATGAAATACACCGCCAGCTCAGTCAATTCCAGCCGAGGACTGCAGTTTCGTGCTTATTAGCACTCATCAGCCCGGCATAGGACTAACTGAGCTGGAGGTGGAAAAGTCTTGGCTTCCTTAAGAGGTTTTCCACCTCCAGCTCAGTTAGTCCTATGCCGGGCTGATGAGTGCTAATAAGCACGAAACTGCAGTCCTCGGCTGGAATTGACTGAGCTGACGGTGTATTTCATGTAGTCTCATACATTTTGTATTTCAAATTTGATCCTTGCTTACGATGATGCGCGTTGAATATGGACAAATTAAGGAACGATAGCTACTATCAATTTGAAATGAACTCGAATGTAATCATTACTGCTTTGCAAAGAATATTTATCTCTCATTTGACATTTTTTAAAGAAAAAGTTTCTTTTCTCTTCCCTTTTTAGTATCTCGAAAAGCGGTTCGGAAGGTTGACGAGGATTATTATCTCAGGGCTCTTTGTATTACAAATGGTAAGTACAATTACATTTCCTTATGAAAATCAATTTTGCGTTATAAGATTTTGCCGTACGTGTGTATAAAAACTATCAGCTAATGTTTTACCTGAAAAACTGACAAGCGAACAGTATTGCAAATTGTTTTCTTGAACATCGCATTTTTAAAAAGAACTAAATGCCTCGAGCAAGAATCAGCGGTTTTGAAGTTATTCTAAAGCAGAGTTTCTCAATCCTTTTTTGACCCGCGGACTTGCAAAAGTTGTGGTAAAATTTGTAGATATATAGACTTAAGTCTTTTTTCAAAATGCAGTTCACGCGAGCAGAAGAGCGACAGGCACATTACAGTAGCTAACAGGGCTGCGGAGTTGAAAGATAAATGACTGGCTCCAACTTCTGAAATTCCAGAGCCTTCTACTCCGACTAATTTTATCCAAAACTAGTCCAACTCTGACTCCGCGGCCACGGCAGAGTTTCGGACTCAGAGGAAAAATGACGAACTCCGACTCTTAGAATTTTAAAGACTTTGACCTCCAACTCGACGACTCCGACTTCGAAGTCCTGGTAAATACTTTACACTATGACAAATCCTTTCGCGCGATTTCACACACAAGTGTGTTCGGCGAGATGCATTATAACAGAGAAAGCAATCTATAAGAAACAGTTGTTAACAACAATGTTTGAAAATTTGTGACAATATCGTCGCTAAAAAGACTTGGGCGTTTCTCACTTATAAGCATTTTGCAGAAAACCGATTTAAAGATTTCCAGTTTACTGTATCGCTTGAGAACTCCACCAGTGTGGGGGACTGAAACGTTTTTACTGTTTATTGTAGAGATACACTCAATGGTCATATCATAAAATCGACTTTGGACATTTCTGTGGTGGTAATAACTCATTTTTCGATTTTTTTTTTTTTTTTTTGAGATGTGCTCTTTCGTCTTTTTAGCGACGATATAAACAATAGACATTTAGCTGTCTGCTTTTTTCTGAAGATAAATGTATTTCTCTAAATCTAATTACCAGCAAGAACGAAAGAAGAAAAAATCACGAATTTCTTTCGAAGTCATTTGTGGTACACATAACATTCTTAACTCTGTGCAAGAAATTCTCCATTCAGGGCTTGCTTTTCCCCGAAAATGAAACTGTACGAAGCTCTTTAGACTCATGAACTTTTATCTCTGCCAAAATTAGTCAGATTTCTGTATATGTGTAAAACTTCACATACAATCGACAAAAAGAAGCTGAGTTTCATGCAAATTTAAAAAAAAAATGTTTGTGTTTTATTTTCACGAAAATTGTAAAAATATTCCTCTGTACTGATTCAGTACACAGGAGTTTGAATCGATTGCATATATATTTGATTGATGTGTCTATTCAATCGTTGCAGGTTTTGTTTATGTCAGTTGGATTGTATTCTCCTTCTATAGCACTCAGCGCAGTGAGCGGTCTTTCGCACTTGGTGTCCATCTTGACCGTGGGTCTGGTGTGCGCTTTCTACTGTACGCTGGTGAGTACTTTTTTCAAAAAATTTTATGCTAACTTAGGGTAGAATGCTGCGTTTTATTGTCATACGTAGTACTCCACAAAGATACAAATAGCCTAGTCCTTAGTAGATAGGGCATTAAACATTGAACTCTTCACTGTTAAAACTACAGGATGCATTCAGCACCTTTCAATTGAGAAACGCTTGTTCACCAGCGGCACCCAATACGGAGCCGAAATCGCACCTCTAAATAGGGTGAAAAACAGGCACCTTTTAAAAAATAGACAGACGGAGTGAAAAAAAAGGAACCTTCGGAGAGAGAAATTGCACCCTTACTATAGATCCTCCTCCCCCATATTGTGTGCGTTTTTGAATACAGTTGTGTATTTTTTTTTCTTCCTTTTTTAAGTATTGTTTTGATTTATGATATTCTACGTTTTGGACATTTTTTACATTGAACTCGGTACTGGAAATGATTAAAACATGTAATTACAGCATTTGATCATATTTCAGAGTTTTCAACATAGTTAAGAAGTGCTCATTGCTCTAACTCAGTGTCTCTCAACCTCTTTTGACCCACGGGCGCGGTAAAAGCAAATGAAAAACTTTGCGGACCAGTGAAATATTTATCGTTTTCTTAAAAATTCATAAAATAAATAATATTAATAACTCTGGAGCCGTTAAAAACATGTGAAAAATTCAGAGTTCTGATGAGTTTTTTTTTACAAAAAGTAATGTTAAGAATTAATAAAACAATAAATATCTTACTATAGATCCTCCTCCCCCATATTGTGTGCGTTTTTGAATACAGTTGTGTATTTTTTTCTTCTTCCTTTTTTAAGTATTGTTTTGATTTATGATATTCTACGTTTTGGACATTTTTTACATTGAACTCGGTACTGGAAATGATTAAAACATGTAATTACAGCATTTGATCATATTTCAGAGTTTTCAACATAGTTAAGAAGTGCTCATTGCTCTAACTCAGTGTCTCTCAACCTCTTTTGACCCACGGGCGCGGTAAAAGCAAATGAAAAACTTTGCGGACCAGTGAAATATTTATCGTTTTCTTAAAAATTCATAAAATAAATAATATTAATAACTCTGGAGCCGTTAAAAACATGTGAAAAATTCAGAGTTCTGATGAGTTTTTTTTTTACAAAAAGTAATGTTAAGAATTAATAAAACAATAAATATCTACCCCTTTACTTTGAATCAAAGATGTCACAAATTGTTATAATTTAAAGACGAGTAATTATTTAATGTGAGAAATTATACATTTAATAAAACATGACGCATTCCGAAAATGAAGCATAGCTGTACTTATGGATTATTTACATGATGAGCTAAAAATATTCAGGGATATTACAGTTACGGAAAAACAAAATCGTTTCATAAACGTTAATCAACAAGAGTAACAAAATAAAATGCACATGAAGTTTTTCGACAGTTAAAAAACCAAAAGAAACTTCTAACGCTATCGGGACATTAACCGCTAACAGGAAATCATTCAAACACTTGAATGAAAAAGCAAAAAAAAAAAAAAAAAAAGAGCTAGACTGAGAGAGATATTTTTTTCGCTAGCTTTTCTGTTATAATCTACGAAGAACAAATTTTTATTAAGATTCTCACTTGTTGATTATTGATAATCTTATAGCAGGTGTGTTTTTTTTTTTTTTCTTGTGATTAATAAAAGCTGCTTATCGAGTACTCAAGAAAATAATGACAGATATTTTTAGTAGCATTTTGAATGATGGAAATTTCACGATAGTAACGGTTAACTAACTAAAAGACAGTAACGGTAACTGAAAAGCAATAAATGCACTTTTAAACTCTTGACTATGTTTGAAAGCCCTAAAAGCTACAAAGTGATCAAAAGCTGTACTTACTTGTAATTTCGGATAATTAATCCTAGAAAAGTTGTGTTTTAATCCAATAATGTACGTCATTCAATGTGAAAGACACACAAACGCAATCATCATTTGTCCGCCATATGGAGGTGGTTGAATGTATGTCTAAGGCAAAAGCGCATGCGCAATGAGTCTTTTTGCGATTGCATGCTGTTTTGGCTCCTTTGCTCTATTTTCTAGCCAGCATTGCACCTTCAGGCACTATGCTTTCACCTTAGACGGAATATTTTCACTCGTCCGGACCCCCTGGTTATAACAGTGTTGATCGAAGGGTTTTTCCGATCTGTTTCAATGATCAATGGAATGAATTTGAGATGCAATATTCGCTAACTCAAGACTTCTTTTTCAATATATTGTGCTCTTAGAGCAGGAACTAGTAAATGGAGGGAGCAAGTCCAATCATTGGCTTAGCAAAAGCTGAGGTGAAGACCGCAAGTCACGTGACTCAACACGAAGAATGGTTGACACGTTTTGCGTGAGACTAGCGAAAGAAATCTGATTTCTTCCACTGCTTTACTTTGAAATCTATTACTTGACTTGGAGTTTTTTCTTCATAAATGAGTCTTCATTCCTTCCATTTTATATTTTCTCACAGATTGCACAGTTTGCAGTTGTTGAGTAGACTGACCAGGGAATGTAGGGGCTCCCCGAACTCAAATTTTTCGGAGGGCTAAAATTCTCAATTTGCCAATTGAAACGAAAATGTTTGCCGAATGTTAGTAAAATTTCTCCGAATTACGATAATTTTGCCGAATGGCGAATGGCACTCCAAATATTGCCGAGTCGTCAATCGAAATTGCTGAATAAGGAAATTTTTGGAAATTTACGGTGACCTCCCATCGAAGTGCCTCTGAATGAATAAAGTAAAAATAGGTTGTAAAAGAAAAGCAGTACCGGACGCCATTCCTTTCCTGCTCTTCTGTTCCGGTACTGCAAGAGGAATAACGGCAGTTCACTAGTAGTGTTCCTCGCCGCTGTGATCTAACTGGGGAAGAAAAATATTGGGTGTAAAACTTCCGGTGATAGACAGAAGACTGTCAGTTGTGTGCCAGGTTACGTCATATGTGTGAATTTTTTCCAAGGAAAGAGTGGGAAGAAAATGATACTGTTCAGCAATTTCGAAAGTCTAAATTGATGAATTTCCCCACCAGTACATCAATTTCGCAATTTGAAATTGATATGCTGGTGGGCTCCGGAGCCTAATATCGATGAACTTTGCTACTTACTATCTAAGTTTTAAAAGTTCGTTGCAAAAAAAAAAAAAAAAAAAAAAAAACGAATTGCTGGAACTGAGTTCCCATATACATTAAGCCCTAGCTCAAATCTGTGAAAGACCAAAGTGACGATGATTAGTGCTGTGAAGGTTTCTCTAACAGCGTCTGAACATCAGGTAGGCCGTCAAGAAGAGAGGAAGAAAGAATGGCCAGATAACTTCTGCTTTTCGTGAAA
Organism: Uloborus diversus; assembly: GCF_026930045.1. Classification (NCBI taxonomy): domain Eukaryota; kingdom Metazoa; phylum Arthropoda; class Arachnida; order Araneae; family Uloboridae; genus Uloborus; species Uloborus diversus. The sequence continues at coordinate 123,462,714 of NC_072734.1, read as the reverse complement.
ATTATCTTTTTGCATCAAACTTCTTCATTGTGAAGGATGTTGTTTTTGGTTGCCGGAGTTTTCCGGGGATATCATGTAGCCATAGTCAATCATCAGTAGCCAATCTCGAAACAATTCGTTACCTCCGCACTTTACTTCCGAAAAATCGCGTTGCGGGGGGGGGGGGGGGATTTCGTATTAGCTCACAGACAGGTTACTCGTGAAAATCTACCTTAATATCAATTTTGCGTGAAATTGCTCGTGTTGTAGCGCGAGTTTCCTGTGATTTAGAACTTCTGGACCTTAACCTGATCTGAAGACCCGTTTTGCACCTGATTGAAGATTTAGAACTTTTTGATAAAAATACATCACACAGCGAGTGTGTGCAACATCTTCACCAACACTGCTGGAAATTCGAAACCGTATTACCTATGCTTATTTCAGTGTGCCATCCGCCATGCTGTACAATGTGCAGAGAGAAGTGCAGTCCCGTGCCCATTTGTGCTGAAATACATCATTTTGAGCATTACAAATAGACGAGGCTCATTTCTGGCAAGTGCATTTTTGTTCAATCAAGGGCGGATACGAGGGAGGGGAGATGGGGGCGATCGCCTCTCCCTTGAGGGACCCTGCACCAGATTGAAGTTTTTAAATTCAAGTGCAAGCCATTTTTGAAGACGTTAAGGAAAGAAATGGGGTTGAAATCCCCCCCCCCCATGAACATTTAGGAACTGAAGTTTCAGAAACGCAATTTTAGAGGATCTTTGCAAATGTTAGGAGGAGGCGTTTGGAAGCCTTCCCTCGGACATTTCGCAAAATTTAAGTCTTAAAGACGCGATTGTAGACATCTCAGGTAGTGTAAGGAGAAAGAATGCATTCAGTGGCTTTTCTCCGATAATTTTTTGGAACTGAAGTTTCAAAAAGTGCGATTTTAGACAACTTTCAATGATGGTAGAGGGAGGGAGTTTCGAAATATTCCTCCACGACTATTGCGAAATTGAAGTTCTAAAATTCAATTTTAGAATACCTCTTGCAACGGAAAATTACAGGAATAAGTTTGGAGTTTCCTTAGCTAAATCTCTATATTTAAGATGTTTTAGATAAAAATCCTATGGTAGCCCCACCTCCTCCCCCACAAGCTGTCTAATCAGAAACATAGTAAGATGTAAGTTAAAAATCAACCGCCCCCTCCTTGAAACATTTCTGGCTCCGCCCTTGTGTTCAATGCAATCAAATAAGGGTGAGTTTTACGCTTAATGTTTCAAACATTGCTGTGAGGGGAGTGTCTTTTCTTTCTTAATTGGATGATGCTGAGAACAACTTTGTCGATAACTTTTCTCCAGTATCTCGTACAGTTTCTGAAATAAGAACACTAACTCCGAATCCTGCAACCGTGGCGCCGTAAGCAGCTTCATAGTGTAGAGTATACTGTCTGACCACGGATTGCATGGAAAGGCAAACATCCGATTTACAGGCGGAAATGGGCACATCTATTAGTTTTTAGTGTTGCCAGTTGTTGCAGATGCATCCTCTGAATTAAGCAGAGTCACATTCAAATGAGCGGAACATGAGAGCCAAATTTTTACTTTTCTCTCTCATTCAGATAGACCCGTCTTAACCGGACGTTTTCCAATTCCATACAATCCGTGGTTAAACAGTAGTGGCTTTGCTATGCCTAGCAGACCATACTTTTATGATTATAGCTCTTGCCGTTCAGAAATTATAGAGGTGAAACGGATTTTTGTGGGCACCCAGTAGACTGTTTGATTATCGATGACATGGAAATGCAAACACCTGTTTTAGAAGCAGAAATGGAATCATCTATTAGTTTTCAGGGATACCAGCTTTTGCAGAAGTCCGTTACCCTCTAAATTAAGCAGAGTCACATTGAAATGAGCGGAAACGTGCATCGGTTTTTTACTTTTCCCCTTCATTCAAATACTAAACTTGTCTTAACTGGAGTTTGCTAATTCTATACCATCCGTGGGCAGACAGTACATGCATTAATTTGTTATTTGTATGGTTTCGCTTTCAGGGTGGCATGAAGGCCGTCTTGTGGACAGATGTCTTTCAGTCTGTCTTGATGTGGTTCGCCCTTCTTTCAGTCATCATAAAAGGCTCCGCTGACCTGGGAGGCGTCCAAGAAGTTTTCAGGATAGCCGGAGAGGGGGGAAGACTCAACTTCTTCAAGTAGGTGCAATAAAGACCCTTGCAATTTAGAAATGCAAACGTTGTTCTGTATGGAAGGTTTTTTTTTATTTATTTATTTATTAAGGAGTTACACTTTGCTACCAGGCCTGTAATTTTATCTCAAGCTAAAACTAAATATTTCAAATATTTCTTAGATTCTTAAGAAATTCTGAAAAACAAAAATTTTTGGTCTGTAGAAGTTATCAGGAAAAGGAAGTATTTCTTTTCATAAATGTGCATTACAAAGTGTAGTCTCAATGTAAGAAACAGCAGAAGTGAGAGAAAACTTATGAAAGGCTGAAAATGAATATTTATTTTTATCATTCGTCCAGATGGAACTACTTTTATTTTATAGGGGTCAACAAGAGACAGCCAACAGTGACCCCAAGTTGTTTTATCTTCTTTTTCTGGAACCCTTGGTGGACCTTAACTTGCTTCATAATTTTCTCCCACACAACCTGTTGCCTGAACTGTCCATCCAATAGCGAATTCTCCTTATGGCCCAAGAGGAAGATATTATGACCGTGTCATTGGGGATGTCGTCCATCCATCTTTTCCTTGGGCATCTGGGGGTCTTATTCTCATAGGTGATCAGTTGAAAATCTCTTTAATGTCGTAATTGTTTTGTCTTCTTTCAATATGTCCTAGACATGAGAAGCTCTGTGATTAAGAAATTGTTAAATATTTTCCCCTGTTATACATTTCTCAATTTCTAAGTGACTTCTTTCTTCATTGGCCATTATCGTCAATAGGTCCAGTTATTTTTCGTTCAAAAACCAGCAGGTCATTTTCAACTTTCTTTGACATTTTCAAGGTTACACTTCTAGTCTGATAATTGTCTTACACAGTCCTATTTTCAAGTCATTTTATATCTTATGTAAATATATGGTTGAAAGTTATTATCAAAAAAAAAAATGTTGAGTTGGATTTCATTTACGAAAGAGAGAAGAATTCGTAATTATTATTAAAACATAATCAGTTGATTTATTTTTTCCTCATAGTTTCAATTTTGACCCGACACTGAGGTTCACAGTGATGAGCACTTTCATTGGAGGATTTATGTATGGCATCACCACTTGTGGAGCTAATCAGACTCAAGTTCAGCGCCTATTGACTGTCAGCACCCTCAAAAGATCACAACTGTGAGTATTCGTTCGTTCATTCATTAAGTTTTCAAAATGGATCTATATCGCACTAAAAAATTTTCTTCGTAAAATCAAAAACAGCAATCTTTTTTAGCGAAGGAAAGTGAAGGGTTATAAATAGGACTGCACAAGTCTGTCGGAAAATGACCAACTCCTACAAATTTTCAAATCTGCTACTCCTTTTCCCCAAAATCATTTCATTGTCTTTGCAGAACTACAGGCTCGCGAGGGGAGGGGGGGGGAATTCGGCTACTGGAATTTTATAATCTTCTACTTCTTTACTACCAAAATTAGTCCGACTTCGACTTTACAACACTGATTATAAATCTTTCGAGAATCAAAGTTTACCGTGCGATAAAGGACTAGTCAAAAGTATTCTTTGAAGTCTTCAGAAAAATATCAATGTCTCCATCAAAAGGGTACACATTTGGTGAGAAAAGTCACTAGCTATCTTGGGAGAAGCATGCTCAAGCGCGGATGGCAATCAAAACCTCTCCATTACAATTTAGCTGACTTTCCGCCATAGTGATGTAAAAGTTACATAACGAATAACTTAAATATGCTCGATATTAAATCAAATATTCCTAACTTTGAATGGATCGAAATTTTAAAGATGATATTTGGGATTTATACTCGACAAGAATGCGTTGATGAGCAGGTTCTTCGCATTTCACATAGTACCACTATTCTGTACGGTCTGCATCTATAGCAATCAACAGAAGAATATAGTTTATTGCCATGCGCACAGCTTTGCCATTTTGTCTGGAAATCTCATGTAGAGGCCTCCCTCAAGGCGCGATTTAGAAATTTTAAAACAGTAAGCCCAACATATCTGCCGGGACCATCTTGAATTGTGCAATTAAATAAAGTGCTGTAGAGTTACAATTGAGAAGGTATATCAATCAAAGCCACAACATATCCAATTTGAAAGAAAATCGAGTTAGCAGCAGTTTCAAATATTACAGGATGTTCCTACAACATTGTATTATTGTTAGTTTCAGGCAAAAGAAAAATCAATTCATACTTAAGTTCTATTTTAAAACTTAAGAGTCCGAAATCAAACAAGAACGTGTCCATAGGCTTGTTTCGATCGAAAAACAAGTCCATTCGGTCAATAGAAGGCCCTTATTTCGGTCACGTGTCCTGAAGCTCATTTACACAGACAAGCTTTGTGCTACTAGCTGTTGAGGTTAAGGAGGACGTCTGTGAATGTTTTTAGCTTCTTAATTCGTTCAAAAACTAACATGTCCATTACGATTTTAATCGAAGAAAAGCATGTCCATCAGATGAAGACATGTCCAAATTTAAAAATTTAATTATAGATTTATTGTTTTCCTATATTTGAAAGCTTTTTCTTAAGAATATTAAGAAACTGAATCAATCTGTATAAATTGATTTTTCCACAAAAAGATATTTTAAAACACGTTTTTCGTGAGTTTCCAAAAATGGTTTAGAATGATTATGTTTGGTTTTGATTAGTACCTCCTTAATTACACATCTTTTTCTCATTGCATATGCATGGATATAAGCCGCAATGCCAGGGTGTAGACGTGTGGTAGTCAGTCTTTATTTCACTCAGACCACACACATGACAACTATGTCACATGGCCGATTAAATTTGCTTCATACACTTATCAGTAAATCAGACCCGGACTCTACCCCTCCCTCATGAGTTTTGCAGAAACGTTTTTTTCTTTTTTTTTTTACAGCGATTGCTACTTACACTAACTAATAACCAAATTTCCCTCTTCAGGGCCCTTCTCATCAGCATCCCCATGAACCTTCTCATGTACTACACCATCTACACCTGTGGCCTCGTCATCTATGCCAACTTTGCCAACTGCGATCCTCTGCTGTCACCACAAACGACGGGAATCTCTTCGGGAGACCAGGTGAGTGTTATTCAGTAAGACATACCATTCGCTTATATACAATTTCAAGAAATGGTATTTAGACCTCACTGTTGAAACATTTACTCAACTGATTTCACCCAACTTTTGTAAACAGTGTGTTTTGTAAACATGTGTTTTTTTTTTTTTTTTTTTGTATACTTCACAAGATAGCAAGTCACATACACCGGACACTTCAGCTGCATGGAATTTGCAACTATAAATAGTAATAATTAAAATAGGTTTTTTTTTCTTTTCAGAAGGTGGTCTCACGTTGCTCATTTAGTAAAACTAGTCCTTTAGATCGAGTGATAAGCCAGGATTGCAAACTCAAGTAGAGCATTAAATAACAGAAGCAATTGGAGACGGAGTTTTCGGACAACTGATTCTTTTTTTTTTTTTTTTTTTTTTGAGAAAAGATCTGTTACGAGAGAACGGGAAAAGTTTCGCTGTCATATCGGAGCAATGCAACAGTAAATTTAAGATTTGAGAACTGGAATACTGTCGGTTTACTAATGTCTCTGTTAATCGGTATTCGAATAACCGATGCTTTACATATAGCTTCTCAGAGACATCAAGAAAACACATCTGGTCGAACTTCTGTGTGAGGAATTTTGATTCTGTACGCGAGGGGCATGCTGTCATATGCCCCCTTTCTCAACGCCAAGGGAAAAAAATTTTGAACAAGTCAAGCATAGTAATGATTAAAAGCATAACTGTACGATGTTCCTTCACGACTGAAAAAGTGCCGAGTTGCTCGAAAAATATTCAAGGTTCTGAAACATAGTTGAGGGAGCAGGGGGGGGGAGATTTTTGATAGATTCAGAAATATTGAGAGGGACGAGTCCCCCTGTCCCCTATGCCAACGATGCCTGAATATTCCAGAAAAAGCGGAAGGACTGGGAGAAATTTATTGCCTAGGTCAAGGGTTCTCAAAGTGGGTGCCACAGGGAGAGACAAGGGATGCCGCGAAATGCCCACGGTATCAATTACATGTAATTATAACAGAGATAGGCAAGGGTACCTATCTCTTAATTAAGAACTAGTGATTTCTAATTCTACACAGGGTGTCGCGAATCGAAAAAGCTTGGGAACCCCTGACCTAGGTATTATTTTTGAGTGTTTTATAATAGTAACAGCTTTGGTGGCTAGGGAGTTTTTCTTTGGGGGTCTGGGACAGCAAATTCCCTATTCTTTAGATCAGCAGGCAAGAATAGAGAAACGTAGAGAGCAAATGAATGACCTCCTTAAAAGTATTTCTTTTTCGCCGACGCTATTTTTTGTGACTGGGCGACACAGGCTCGGCACTGGGCGACTGGGGTATAGTGTCGCCCACTTTCTATGTTGTTTTATGCTCTGACATGAGTGCCCCTATTTTTCCTTCACTCTAGTTGATCCCATACTACATGATTCGATCCTTTAGCGCCTACCGCGGGATGGCAGGATTCTGTGTCTCGGGTGTCTTCTGCGCCGCCCTTACCTCCATCTCCTCCGCCGTCAACTCACTCGCTGCCGTCACAACGGAAGACTTCGTCAAGCCTATCTTCCTGCGCCGCGGACATTTCTCTGAGAAGGCCTCCACCAGAGCTTCCAAATTCTTTGGTAAGTCCTTAGTCCTTCCCACACTAACAGTTTTATTTCAACAACTATTTTGCACACAGCCTTCATCCGGCAGCTAATAAGTTCGGGGGAAAAATTAAATTGAAAATAACAGACTCAGTCTACGCCGATCTGTTTTCTGGAATGAAATGCTCTTGCAATTTGTTTAAAATTTGCTCAGTGGTTTTTTGTAATGAACTTCATTCGAAGCTCTGCACAAAAATTATTTAGAAGCAACGCTGTTCTTTGTCGTGCTAAAAAGTCCTTCCCATCTCGGTTCGCCACACCGGTATTTTCACCTAACCAAGTGAATTTTCATCACCAATGACTATCTGCTATGCGTTCTTATCCAGCAATGCAAATTTGAAGTCTGAGAACTTCATTGAACATAGTTTTCGTTTCTTAGAACGATCAATATGTGTGCTTGATTATTCACAACAATTGAAATCTGAGACGGGAAAAAACAACAATTCAAATAATCAACTTCCAATTTTAAAAAATCCACACCGCCAAAAAAAAAAAGTCTAAAAAATCAAAGTACGATTTCAGTATTGAACTCAAACTTAAAATCCAAAAACTTGATATAGTACACTACTTATCCACATTTAACAGTAAATACAACATCACAAACTTAATTTGAGACCCTCCCCCTTCTCTTTCCCTATTATTGTTAATATTTATGACACAACCAAGTATTGTCAAATCAAATTCTAATATCTTTACCTGGAACCGGAACGAGCAACAACACTTCATTTCACAACATGCAGTCTTAATTTCCGAGCACAAGAGTAAAATAATTCAAATATTCGAGCAATTTCTGTTTTAATAAGAGAAATATAATTCCAGTAGTATTGATATTAATATGCACTGAAGTTATAACCTAACCGTGCAAACATGAAGTGCTAAATAACGTGAATTCAAAACAAAACATTAGCCATTTTTAAAACAAGCCTTTTTACTTTGGCTAAGATGCTCTTAACATTTAAAAACAAGTATAAAACATTGGTTAAATAACAGGTTTTAGGCTAAAAGAGATTGGAATTCTAAAATGACACCGGAAAAACACTATCATCCATTGGTAAACAAAAGTAATAAAAAAACAAGCTATAGTTACCACGCAGTTATTCAATCCAATCGCCCATGAATGCTGTTGTCATCGTTAAACATCTTCAACTACAAAGTAACAAGCACTGCTACGAGCCAGCGAGATGATCAAATGCTGGAAAGTTACATCTAGGCACCGAAAACCATGATTAAGTGAACTACATCTCCATTATAGCATAACAGTACAGTCCGGATCTCCGATTTTTCCTTCAAAACTTAAAACTTTTTTTATATCCAGTATTAACGAAAAGCACACAGAAATAGGATGAATTTGCGGTCCGGAACTAGGGCCTTGACTTGCTCCCCCCCTCCCAATCCGACACTGAGTACAGTCAATAAGAAGTCAACCAGTTTTAACGAGTCTATAATATTTGCAGGCGACTACACACTCAACTAAAATATGATATGAGGAAGAAATGAGGTAAGGGTAAGACTAAAACATAACTAAGAGATCAGAACCGATCAGATAAGATATGTTAAAATTAACTACAACTGCCGACACAAAATCTTAAATAGGTTACATTCTATTGATTCACTCTTACGCAGCCACGTCGATGTCTGTTACCAAACGGATACGCCCCAAAACTTGTTCAATGAGAGCGCACTATTGGAAAGCCACCAAGTGGCAAGCAAAACAAGTTGCTATATTATCTATTAGAATTCGCCCGAATAGTATTTCTTCCAAGACTATAAGATGATTCTTAAAACTAGCAATAAGATTCGGCGACCCCCTTGAGTAATATTATCCTTTCATTATTGTTACATGCAATAAGAAACGAGAACTCAATAAAGAGTTACACGAAAGACTAAGATGCCGATGGTGGACTGATGGGTGAGCAGCCGCAGGCGACTAACGGATGTTGGCGAGCGAAATGAGATGGGACGGAATCCCCTAATTACTATTATATGTCATTATATATGATGTTATTATTTTTGTTGTTACTACTTTTGTTGTGTTGCAGCTCTCTTCTACAGTGCGTTATGCATAGCGATGACATATATAGTCGGAAACATCAAAGCGATCATCCCAGCCGCTTTCGTGGTCTTCACTGCCATTGGTGGTCCCACACTGTCCATCATTACCTTGGGGATGCTGACCACCACATCCAATCAGAAGGTATCATTCGACCATCTTCATTCTAACTATATGTCTACTTCAATAATCTTTACACTGTGTTGCATGAAACCCCGTGGCTTCGTGGTAAGCCTCTGGGAGTTCGGTCACCCACAACACCTTCTAGAAGAGAAAACCTCTGGACTGAAACGATTGCGCAGCGTTTGTAAGCCGACTCCCTTTCTGAAACGAACTCGCTACTTGATCGTATTCCCAATAAGGGCATTTTTTAGTCTTGATGGGAAATAATTCGCTGAAAAATAAAAGGATACCCCCCTCCCCGCAATTGCAGATGGAAGTTAACACATTTAGATGCTTACTTAAGGCTTGTCTCAGAGAGTTTTGTGCATAGTTTATAATGCTGAATAACACAGAAAATTTTCAGAAAGTTACTGTTTTTGTGCATAATTAAGGCTAACATTTATTTTATAAAAGAGGAAAACATGATTTTATAAAGTACTAGCAGTACCCGCACAGCGATGCCCATGCTAAAAATTTAATAAAAGCTTGTTGAATAAAAAAAAATTGACGCCCCCTCCCCCTCTAATGTGAAATGATCATTTTTCTTTGTATAAAATGCGTACACACCTTTTCAAAAAAAAAAAAACTATTTAAGTTTCTTTGAAATTTAAAACTTTTCGTTGAATTAGATTTACAGTTGCTTTAAAACTGTATTTAGCGAGTGCAGCGGTTTTTACTGCAATTTAAAATATTTCGCCAAATAAACAACAACAAAAACATCAAATAATATCTTTCATATGTAAAAATAATTCCGCAACTCTATTGTTTATCGCAAAACTTGCCCCACAAACACGCTATCATAATCGATCCGTCTAACGAAAAAAAAAAAAAAACATCCCGTGGAACATTCAAAAATCGTCGGCAGGAAAAAAAAAAGAAAGAAAATGTCGTACATTTCACTCGGATAAAAACAAATCAAAAGTTTCTTTTCTTTCAAAACAAATTGCCAAAACAATGACTTACATAAACGGTTGCCTTAAAATAATAATCCTAGACTGAACTACTCAGCGCCTAACACGCCAAGCGACCACGCTACCGGAACCCGGCCCTTTTGAGAGTGAAGCGGATGTTTTTTCTTTGCAATAATAAATGTTTCGCCAAATAAACAACAACAAAAACATCAAATAATATCTTTCATATGTAAAAATAATTCCGCAACTCTATTGTTTATCGCAAAACTTGCCCCATAACCACGCTATCATAATCGATCCGTCTTACGAAAAAAAAAAAAAAAACATCCCGTGGAACATTCAAAAATCGTCGGCAGGAAAAAAAAAAGAAAGAAAATGTCGTACATTTCACTCGGATAAAAACAAATCAAAAGTTTCTTTTCTTTCAAAACAAATTGCCAAAACAATGACTTACATAAACGGTTGCCTTAAAATAATAATCCTAGACTGAACTACTCAGCGCCTAACACGCCAAGCGACCACGCTACCGGAACCCGGCAATTTTGAGAGTGAAGCGGATGTTTTTTCTTTGCAATAATAAATGTTTCGCCAAACAAACAAAAAGGTATAAAATCACATCAACAGTAGCTTTCAAATCTTTATATATTAAGAGCTGCGTTGCCCGGTTTTGCCCGGTCAACCGTGTGAATAAAAATTGTGTCAAGTGACATATATTCAACAACCAGGCTTAAATAAAAGGAAAAAAAAACACCATGCAAAACTACCCTTCCAAACAATGACGACAGATATTAAAATACTTTTAAGAAATCAAAATGCGAAAGATGGATTTTAAAAGGGTAACCATGGAAACACAAAATAAAATAAGTTTAAGAAATTGAAAAGAGTAAGATGGAAAGAATTAATGGATTCAAAATGCGTAACCATGGAAACGCGAAAATAAAATGGTTGACAACCTGAATCAAGATGACATATTTCGAAATTGATTTAAGTCTTGTAACTTTTTTTCCTTTGAAGATAGAAGCTAATTTTTTCGACCACAGGTCGAGAGAGATCTGGAGTAAAAAATCTCGCTTTTTCCAATGCTGTCAAAAAGAAAACTGTGGGACAATTTCTTCACTTTTTATTGATAGATTTAATGAAGAAAGTAGTGCCTAAATTTCAGCTAAGCCTAAAAAAGTTCGAGTTAAAAACGCAAATTACTCCCGTCGTAATTAAGTTAGAGCATTGAAATAAATTGTTTAGAACGCAGAAAATTCTACCCTTTTTAACGATATATAATATTAATGTGTGCAAGTAATTTTTCACCCCTTTAATAGCCAATAATAGGCAATTTACGTGAAATTTGGGCCTAAATTTGAATAAAAAAAGAACTATTTATCGGATTTTTTCGAATTATAGCCTATGTTACTCAGTAAGAAAGTACCTTTCATATAGTGAAAGAATTTTTCAAATAGGTGCAGTGGTTCCGGAGATTACCTCGAACATAAAAACACACAAAAATCCGCCCTCTCTTTTTATAATATTAGTAAAGATTTTCGAGAATAGTTACATATTTCTCTGGACAGCGCATATATTTTTCCAGTTAGTTTTTAACTTTTTTGCTGCCTTGCAACAATATTTTCTTCAAAGTTGTTACATTTTCGACACCTTTTCCACCCTTACGAAGTATTTGCTTAGCAGGAGCCCAACCACATTCAATGGGCGTAGTTCAAGAATATTGGAACGATTTGATTTCTTGTAGGCCTATTCAACTTTTTTCGGGGGGGGGGGGGGGATTACCCAATTTTAGGTAATATAAAGCAGCTAATCAGGCCAGAAGAGCAAAAAACCTTTAGGCTTTTGAGGATTAGCAAGAGATGCTTCTGCGTGCACTCATTGGTCATTGACATACACAATGAAATTCATTAAGATTTCCTAGCAAAAGAATAATAACTCACTATTTAAAGTACAATCTTTTCATTCATATGCAGACAATTTTTAATTTAATAAACGTAACAACTCAAAATCACTTTGTAAAACTGCGCAAAGATTTTTGGGACAACCCTTAATGTGATGGGGGAAAAATAAAATAATTCCGCGTGTGGAAAATCATTTACTGCATATAAATGCAGTATGATGACTATCTACTTTTCACGAAATATGATTGCTATAATAGATACCAACCACAGTTCGAAACGTATTATGGGAGATATTTTCGATATGTTACTAAAATGCTGAAGAACTGCATTTTATCTATTGAATGTTTTTTAACCGATACCAGTTCAGTTTCTATCTGAGAAAAATAATTCTTTTTCTTAAAGTTGCAGCAGAAATCTTGACTAAGGTACTGGACATTAGACTTCAAATATAAAATCAAAATAAAATGAACCAAAACATTTACTCATAAGAGCAATCAATGGCAAAAAGGTTTCTGGGAATTTTACATTGTCAATGCTAAAGTACGTTTATTTGAAACCAATAAATGACAAAAAAAAAATTTTTTTTTTTGTTTGTGACATCAAATACTATTTTAAGTGTAAACTCTTAATATTGCTCGGTACTCAATTATAATGTGTACAATGTAGTTACCATCAATGTCATTATTTCTCCAGAAGTAAATCGGAAATATTCAATTTTCATTTTATAATACAATTTTAACTATTTTGTTGGTAAGCTCCCTTGCTTGTAAATTGTGCTCTCAGAAATACTTAAATTTCAAATACAAATACAAATACAAATACAAATACAAATGTGACGACCAGCAACAGGCTCTGGGCCCAGCTAGGCTGGTCCTAGTCAATTAATTAGTCCCCAGTGAAGATCAATGGCCCTCTTAAAGCTATCCACTCCCTTGCTCATTACCGCCTCTTCCGGTAAGCTATTCCAAGTGCCCACGACCCTGCTAAAGTAGTAGTTTTTCCTGATTTCCAAGTTAGCCTGAGATTTAAATAGCTTAAAACAATGACCCCTTGTCCTGCTTTCCCCGCAAAAATTTAATCCATTTTCATCTTTCATTTTGATAAATTTAAATAACTGAATCATGTCCCCTCTGACTCTCCTTTGCTCCTGGCTATACATGTTAAGCCTATTAAGTCTGGTATCATAATCTAAATCTGAGAGTCCCCTTACTAATTTAGTTACCCTTCTTTGAACCCTTTCCAATACAAAAATATCTTTCTTCAGATAAGGCGACCAAAACTGAACAGCATACTCCAAATGAGGTCTTACTAAACTCCAATATAAAGCAGAAGAACTTTCTTAGATTTGTTTGAAATAGATCTATTGATGAACCCAAGCATTTTGTTGGCTTTGTTACTAGCAATACTGCACTGTTGACTAAACTTGAAGTCCTGATTTATAAAGACACCCAGATCCATAACATTTTCTGCCTGATTTATGACTGAACCCTGTAAACGATATCTCATACGCTTATTTCCATGACCTAAGAGTAGCACTTGACATTTCCCTACATTAACTGCCATACCCCATTTATCTGCCCACTTAGTAATATGATCTAAATCATCTTGCAGCTGTTTTACTTGTTCTTCATTTTCGACAATCCCCATAACTTTTACATCGTCAGCAAAACAATTCATGCTTCCAGAAATATTTTCATTGATGTCATTCATAAATATAATAAACAAAAGAGGCCCTAAAACTGATCCCTGAGGAACCCCACTTGAAACATCACTCCAATTAGAATGATTTCCTCTCACAACTACTCTTTGCTTCCTACCAGTAAGCCAATTTCTAACCCAAAGTAAAGTTTTTCCTCCTATTCCAATGTCAGCTAACTTGCTGAGAAGAGCAACATGCGGTACCTTGTCAAAAGCTTTTTGAAAATCAATATAAACAACATCCACACATTTTTTGTTATCTAAAGCTGAGGTAACCTTGTCGTAGAAATGCAATAAATTAGTAGTACAGGATTTACTTTCCTGAAACCATACTGCAAACTAGTCAACAGACTATTAGTCTCTAAGAACATCATGATCTTAATTTTGATCAAAGTTTCGAAAATCTTACAAATTACCGAAGTCAAACTTACAGGTCTATAATTCCCAGTAATACCTTTAGAACCCTTCTTGAAGAGTGGCGTTATGTTAGCCAGCTTCCAGTCCTCTGGCACCGTCCCCGAGTTATAAGAAGCATTGAAAATATTCAAAATAACATCCACTAATTCCTCTGCACATTCAACTAAAATTTTTGGATAGATATTATCTGGTCCCGGAGCTTTAGTTGCTTTAATCTTTTTCAAATGAAATAAAACCTACTCCCTGCAAAATACAAAATCCTCAAGCTGTATAATAGCTTGTGTCTTGTTAGTGTCAACTGTTGAGATACAGTTATCGTTAAACACACTGGAAAAAAAGTTATTTAGAACATTTGCAATATCCCTATCGTTTTGGATTAAATTTCCATACTCATCAACCAAAGGCCCAATTTGACTGTTTCGAGCTTTCCCAGAATTAGCGTAAGCAAAAAACCTCTTAGGGTTCCCATCAATGTCATCTGCCAGCCTTTGCTCCAATTCCCTTTTCTGAATCCGTACCAAATACTTAAAATTTCGCCTTGCCTTACCATACTGGAGCCTCTCCGCTCTCTGACCAGTTTCTTTAAACTTACGAAAAGTGGCTTGCTTATAATTAAGAGCTTCTTTAGTCTCCCTGGAGAACCACATGGGCCAAATTTTGGTACTAACACCTTTTCTCCTAAATGGAACATAGTCCCCAACGGTTTTAGCAAGTTTATCCTTAAATTCCGTCCACTGCTGATCTACGTCGTTATTTTCCAACCCTGACGAAAAAACCACTTTCAAGCTCTGCCTAAGTGCAACAAAATCGGTGTTTCTGAAATTGGGCACAAACCTAAAATTATCATCTTTGCACATTTCAAATTTAACCCGGAACCTAATGCTGTTATGATCACTATCTCCAATATGCTCCCCTACACTCAACCCCTGAACAAAACTACCTATGTCACAAAAAACTAGATCCAAAATCGCCTCCTCTCGAGTTCCCTGAGTTACAACTTGATCTAAGAAACAGTCACCAATTACTTTTAAAAATTCCTCTTCTTTGCCATTACCAGGATAAAAATTATTCCAATCAATACCCGGAAAATTGAAATCCCCCATTATGATAACGGATCCCTTACTGGACATGTCACTAATAATACGGTACATCTGTTCATCTTGTCCCTGGTTTGAATTGGGTGGCCTATAAATGTTTCCAAAGCGTAGCTTTTTGCCCTTACTGCTCATCAACTCCAGCCAAACCATATCAATATCAGTAGGCTTATCATTTATGACCAATTCATTGCAAATAAAATTGTCTCTAACATAAAATAAAACCCCACCACCTCTTTTACCTACTCTATCCTGTCTGAACAAATTATACCCAGCAATATGTAATAACTCTGCATCAGATTCGGTAGCCCATGTCTCTGTAATTCCAATAACATCCAACTTCTCATCCATAACTATGCTTTTCAATTCATCCATCTTGTTCCTCATACTGCGAGCATTGGTATAGAAAACTTTAATCATGCCTAAGTTGCTTTTATTTAACACCCTGAAATTTCCTAAAATACAATTGTTAACATTACTACTCTTGTTCGTCACTTTATTTCCATTCCTAGCAATACCCAAAAAAATTTCATTCTCTCGATACCTGATGCTTGAACCATGCCCCCCATTCCAACTTAGTTTTTTGACTCCGAAGCCCTTAAAATTAATCCACTAACCATTTTGACCCCTGTAGAGCTCAGATGCTCAGAGCTCAGAGCTCAGAGCTTTTACAAATACTGTAAAAGTCCTTATTTTTGCGAATCATAATTTTTGCGAAAATTGAAAATATCGGTGATTTTACAAGCTGAAAATTTTGCGAATTTTTATGTAAAGCAAATTTTTACCTAAACACACTTCGAGAGGCTTAAATATTCACGATTATAACGGACTCGCGAAAATAAGAGATTTTACAGAACATAAATTTATTGAACAATATCATTTTTTGTAATTTCTTTTTACAATATTTTTTTGTAAAATTTTTGACCCGATACCTTGAGTATGGTCACTGTCGAAGTACACTAAACGACAGCTATAGTCTTAACAAACCAATGAATGGCTACGTTCATTTTAAAAAAATACACAAAAGTAAAGAAAATCAAGTGTTTGCTCGGTGTTCACATCAGGTTCTCACGATTACTGTTTCAGTCTTTTCTAACAATTAATAGAAAAGGGCGACTGAAAAAGATACACTCTTGTCGAATGGGCACTGTAGAATTTAGGAAGATTCCAAATGAGTTAAGATGTTTTAATGACTTCTTTGTGAAATGCCTTTTTTTTTTGCTGAAGGTCGCTTGCTACGTTGAAACGACGTTCTACAAATTACTGCAACAATGAAAAGGAGACATTTTCCCACTATTTTATTTTCTACGTTTCATTAATTAGACTAAATTTTAAAAAAATCTAAGGGAATAATTGTCAAATATAGTCGTAAATCGTCTTGGGCATTCAATTTGTTTCTATGCTTGTTCTTCAGGAAAGTTAAACTCAAAATCACATAAGTAAGCTGCCATTAGTCCCAGAAAGTCCTTAAATGCCATATCTGCTTGTTACTTGTATTCTTTTTCAATTTCAGTTCAAAAATTTACAAATATTTCAATATTTTCGCTTTACTGATAATACTCTCCCACACTCTCACACACACATATTCACAAACCTTTACTCAAACCTTTGTCACAATTAAATTCTAGCATTCTAAATTTAATTTTTCATACCTTTGGTAGTTAAACGCTCACTCTTTAGATTTTCACATTCCCCAAAGGGTACATATAACGCCGGTTAAGAACCATCATGGTTTTATATTATTATTTTTAATCATAAAAGAGTTGAATTTGTCAAGGACACATCGGACAACTCATTCAGTGAGAAGCAAAGGGATATGTAAGTGAGCATTTTCAAGTTTTTTTTGAGTAAAACACGTTTAAAGTTGCGATCCTAGGTAGGCTTTCATTGGATTTTTTTTTTCTAAATCATGCTGTATTGCAGCACCTACCAGGGATACTAGTACTATCTCTTGCCCCAAATCATAGTAGAAGTTCGCCTTCCGTTTGTACTCCAAATTTGTACTCCTCTGGTTATCTCCAAGTTTTTAACTTTGTCTCATACATCCTTTTGCTTCTGACTGCCTCAACTGTAAAGACTGCAGATGTTGCTGAAATACTTTTTTTCTCGTCTAGGGCGTAATAATAGGGCTCCTGAGCGGCATAGCTCTTAATGCCTGGATCGGTACTGGAGCAATCATATCGGATTTCCCTCAAGTTAAACTTCCACAGAGCAACGAGTCCTGCCCAGTGACGAATCTTCCGTATAACACGACGTCGTCTGTGATGGCCGGCATGAATCTGACGACGCCGTTCACAACAGATGTTACGTCTTTTCCTGAGGACGACATTTCATTAATGAAGAAGTATGAGTTTGTTTTGTAGCTCTCTCTCTCTCTCTCTCTTCAAAATCTGTGCTATGATACCAAACACGTCGCTCACACTAAGTCCCAGATCGTAGCTTAAGTAAGAACACGTCGGCCATCTTGGGGCTAAACGCCTCTTCCTTCCTATGTCTGCTATAATGAACTAGCGTGTTTCACTTCTTGATTGAGAAATCTTACTAACTTCATTCTATGAGTTGATTTTCTAAGTCACGGCACGACAGCGCAAAGATCATCATGCATATATATGTATATATAGATAGACGTGTGTGACATTCATTTAATTTGTTACAATCTTAAATGCACAAAGTTTAGATACTGTCCCTAGGGGTATGCACTGTACACAGAAGTTGTGGGGATCGTCGCAAATGACTTTTACCGCCCCCTTCCACATTGATTACCCCTGAGTCTCAACATATATTTCACACCTCATTTTGAAAATCTTAGGCCCCCTTCAGGCCCGGACCCGGGCCATCAGGTGTTTCTTCTCTCCTCCCCATCCCCTAGTGCACTCCCCGGCTACCTATAAAAGAATAGAAAACAAAGATTATGGTAGGTAGTGCTTTCAAAAGCAAAGAAAGGTGAAAACTTCTTTTGCTGCTTTGAGCATTTTTTTTTTTTTTTTTTTTGGTAGAGGGGAATTTTAGGGTTTGCGTCACTGAAGACCTCGACATGCTCGTAACGTATTGCGTTTGCGCCAAACTAGCCACGCATTGTATAACGGCCTGTTTTTGGATGGGTAAAATCTTGTGATTTCGCGTCACTGGCATGCTGTATAGCAGTAAGTGAAGTTACGTTTATATTGATCACTTGAAAAGTTCATTATTGTTTTAATTGTGCCTTCGATAATTATTATTTAAATTAATTAATTGTGGAATTACTGTGCCAGGACAAAAGTGAGTACTTTTTTATACTTGCATGTTTAAATAGAAAAATAAGTAACAAAAACAAAGTATTTGTGGCTGACTATTTCCAACATTATCATTGATATTTGCGTTGAAAACTAAATATTATTTATTTTTCTAATACTTCATATTTGCAATCCATCGTACCATATTCATATTTTGTATGAACTTGTGCAGCCCATCATATGTTTGATTAATTAATAAAAAGAACACAGTTATTCCATTGTTTTGAGTTTTCGCTTGAGTTTGCACATAAAAACTATATAGACGTGTATAAAGAACAGAAATATGATATATTAGTGTCTTATAGTCTAAATAGTTACACCCCTAGTTTGTTACGAACGGACACCAAAATGAAAAGATTGTTTTACAGCTTTACAGAGATTCATTTTACAAATATCGGCAATTTTAACATTGTTTCTATCTGAATCTTAATAAACATCGACGAACTGATGCTGATTTTTTCTTAAATAGTATAATGTGTTTCGTTTTTTAATTTTTTTTGTAATAATCAAATATCGAAATAAATAAGGTTTTAAGGTTAATTTACAAAAAAGAACTTAATGCATACGTATATGATTTACGAAGTTCGCATTCTTCAAGCACTTCGGCCTATTAGTGTTCAGCTTGCGATATGAAGTGTATCCGAATCTTCGCTGTTACACAGTGTAAATAAGCTTTATGACATTTTTACCATGATGTATCTTCATTTATTTATTTATTTATATTTTTTTTTATTCATCTCTACCGATTCATATTTTTAGGGAAATTTTTCCACTGTACAAATTGAGCTTTCTTCTTCATCCTGTGCCTGGAACACTACTTACCTTAATCATTGGCTACATAGTCAGCTTCATTACAGGTAAGTAACAGTTCTCTGCTTTGTTAAAGCAATTGCAATTTTAAAGTCCTAACACATCTAAACTGCATGATGGTCTTTTTATTTTTCGTGCTATCGAAGAGTAGATTTATCAGACTACAGTACCTATATGCACACGCACACACACACACACGCTATATAATATATCGAAAGAGAGGGAGGTTATGTATAAATGTTGCTAATTCAAGATAGTTTTGAGAACTTTGTAACGTATTTGTAGCAACGTAACTTTGAAATTTGCTACGTATAGTAGGAAAATTTGCTTTGGTACTTAATCTCGAAAATATCAAAGCAAATCAGTCGTGATATCATCAAATCATGTACTAGAGTGAAAAAATGAGCGCAGCTTAAAAAGTAGTACTGATTGTAAGTTTCAGCGACTTGCCGACTAGCATTAGGAAAGAATGGTAGGGATAAGAATCAAAAATAGTTTCCTCAAAGCAACAATAGGATTTCTTACTACAGTTATTCTGAAACTTAGATGTGTTGTGCTATGAGGCGACCGAAATATAATGCCATGGATTAATTATTCTAATATTGACGAACAATTGAATGCAAAAGTTCAAGATATTTAAGTGCTGCATGCGCTAAAAATGCATTACCAAACATTCACTAACGGAATCAGGGCAGAGATGGGCAGATTCGTATTCGTAAATCCGAATCCGAATTTGATTCACAACACCTTAACGTATCAATCCGAATACGAATACATTCGTATTCACAAGTGTGAATTCGAATAGATTCATGCTTGCTAGTGTGAATCCGAATACGAAATTCGGATTCATACCTATGAATCCGAATCTGAACCTATTCGAATTCAGACCTATGAATCCAAATCATTTCTGATTCACATCTATGAATACGAATCCATTTGGATTCACACTTGGATTCACTGAAAAATTCAGTTTAAAAAGCCAATATAAATAAATAAATGTTTCTTTGTACCTCGCTGCAGTTCGAGTTTTGGGTGTTAGCGAGTTTTTGAATGTATATTTATTGGCGTCAAACTAAGTAATTGACCCGAAAATGAACTTCCTACTATTTGGAGTCCCTAGTCGAATAGTACTCGACCCATGTTTTAGAAGTTCATAAAAAGTTAAAAATCATGATTTTATGGTCGTGAACACTAAAAATTTTCGCTAATTTTTCGTACAGTCAAGTGCCCATACTTGGAACAGTTTTGAACTTTTACCTCTAGTAGCATATTAATCATACGTTTTCCATTCGAACGAAGTATTCTATTTTCAGGATATGCCTTACTACGTCCCTTCAAGACAAGGTATAAGTGTGTAGATTTGTCCCTTTAAAAAGAAAACAAAAAAAAAAATGGTCATTCTCCCAAGTTAGGGACCACCCTAGGGGGTTCGTGATAACGAATTCTTCTCTACCAGATATAAGATTAGCTTTGAATTCTTCCACAGTATCAGTGGAGTGGTATCGCTGTAAATGGGGTATTAAATTCGAAGTATTCAAAATGTTCACCTGAACTTCTTTAGTTTTTGAGGGAACATTCGCTTTACATTTTAAACATAAAGCTCGAATAGATTTATGAGAGGCTCTCTCTAGGGAAATAGCATCGGAATTATCACTCACCGGCTAGAAAAAATCACCACTTAGTGCTGATTTAAGCGAAAATCGAAATTTCTGAAAAGGTTCGCATTACGAATTCAAAGAATTGTCCTCGGAATAATAAGTAATCTTACTAAAAGAAACAAAAATAATTCATATTGTTATTAAATAAATGTAGTTGAAACCGAAGAAAAATATAAAAAAATCATAGTAGCAATTAACATTAAAAAAGAAAAAATTTGCAAAGTATATATATATGAAACGAGATTACCTTTCAATGATATTAAAAATAATAAATTAAATTGGATACGTACATATTTAGAGTTAAGCTTAGAGTGGTTAAAAAAAAAAAGTTTTTTAGCTAGAGTCCAGGATACACATTATTTTTTTTAGACTTACTAATAGTATTATGCTGTAAAAGTTTTAGTTTCTTACTCAAATTTTAAGAGGGTGCTCAATTTAACATTAATCGTAGCATGGAAAATGTCACAAATTTGGAAACATTTAATTTCCACAGCTGAGTTTTTGTAAATAATTTTTTTCGCAATGTATATGCATATTACTTTTGTTTATTATAATATGTAGCATTGTTATTTCAGTTCAATGTAATTTTTAACACCCCTCCCCATACTTACGATGCTTGGGGGAGGGAGTTGAGCACTCTCTTTCAATTGAAATAAGAAGTCAAAATTCTTCCGGTATATTACTATCCACAAGTCTAAAAATATTGAAGGGTGTCCTGTTATCTATTAGAAACTTTTTTTTACATGTATTTTTGAACCACCCTAGTTAAGCTATTTACTTATTCACTACAAAATAAACATACAATCCTCCTCAACTTACAGTAAGTCAAAACAGTAGGGAAAAAAAATATGCAAGCGTTTTATAAGATAAAAATTCTAAAAAACAGTCTTCTTTTCAGTCCTTGATGAGTTTTATTAAAATATTTAAAATACAAGAAGCATATGGTTTCCTTTTTTTCTTCGTGCATTTTATTTCAGGTGTTATTTTTCCAAAAAAAAAAAAAGGAAAATAAATTCAATGTTTTACGCTATTTTTATTCTTTCTCAGTTTATGTACTTTCATATTTTTTCCTTTTTTCCTTAGATAAAAGAAAGGTGTTATTTATTTTGATTGTTAAAAAATTTCTGGAAAATACACCCATATGGATATGGGATTTCATATTGTAGCAAAATTTTATCAAGCTCAGATGTGTAATTATTTTTTACTGATTTCTGAATTGCTCAAACTTAGAGTTTATGAATTTTTAACCATATATAGGAAAAGAATTATCTGATTTAACATCTAACTTGAGCATTTTAACTTGTTAGTATCAAATACTATATTTAAATAAATTTAAATTACAAAAATTCTATTTAATTCAGAAAAATCCGATTTAAATAAAAAAAATCCGAGTTTTTATATATATATATATTTAAAAATCCTGATTTTTATCAACCCTGTTATGAAGTAAGATGCAACAAATTAAACACTATTTTATAATCTGTTTAATAAAATATGTAGAATTTTTTGCTGTTCTTGAGTACTGATTAAAAATTTCCCAATTTATCTGTTGAAGATCACTGTATTCTATCAGTGCATTATGTTTTTATACATCATTCATTAAAACCTTTTATACAGGTTAACCTCAAATTATTTGACAAAAATTCCCAGCAGATTCCATCGTTATTTCCATTTGAAATCGCATTTGAGGAAAAATATCAGCATCAGTAAAAAACATTTATCCCCGCCTAAATTTCATTATGTTTCATAACGAAACTACCGTTATTGCCACTCTAATCTCTCTCAAATCGGTCTCCGTGCTTGGTCATGGCGGCCAATGTAAGCAGTATACGAGTGGTTCCTCTACTCTATTATAGTACTCTTTGGTACAAATAAGAACGTTTTCGCAATAGTCAACGGTTGCGATAGTTGAAAATAAATGCGAAATACAAAATATAACCTAGCTTTCTTCTACGCATTTTCTGTTTTTTCGTGAGGAATTTGGTTAGTAGAACTATTAGTAAATAATTATCTTTGTGATCAATGCTTCCTTCCGGAGATGGAGTGTTGAAATGTATGTTTGGTATTATTGAATTTTCTTCCATCATAATATATTTGTTCTTTTTTTTTTTTAAACGAAACGTTTCAGAGAGAATCTGCATTTTCAACGGTACAAGTATCTGTAACATCAACAAATTTTTACAATCAAATTTGGTCCTTTGTAACATTAATCACTGTATATTCATTATATTTTAAAGTTGTGAAATTGAGATAAATTATCTGTGGTAAAATTATATAAACAAATCAAGTTTCAATTTACATGACTTTGGTAGAATTCTACTTTTACAATTTTTGGACCCATAACAATATCGTCACTTTTCTTCAGAAATTCACTAACACCGAAAACTCGACCTGTAGCGAGGTACAGACATTTATTTATTTATTTATATTGAGCTTTTGAATTGAATTTTTCAGTGAATCCAAGTGTGAACCCAAATGGATTCGTATTCACAGATGTAAATCAGAAATGATTTGGATTCATAGGTCTGAATCTGAATAGGTTCGGATTCATAGGTATGAATCCGAATTTCGTATTCGGATTCACACTTGTGAATACGAATGTATTCGTTTTCGGATTGACACGTTAAGGTACTGTGAATCGGATTCGGATTTACGAATACGAATCTGCCCATCTCTGAATCAGAGCCGCTCCGAACTTAAATTTTTGTGAGGGCGGAAATTCTCTCAATTTGACTAATGGAGCTCCAAATTTTGCCGAATGGGACTAAACACTTCGCCAAATGGTGATAATTTTGCCGAATGGAGCTCTAAATTTCGCCAAATAACGATGGTTTTGCCGAATCGTCAGATAAAATTTGTGGAATAAGAAAATGTTTGAGTTGTCACAGTGACCTCCCAAAAATTTGAACCTCATCCTGAACGGAATTTTAAAAAAATCTTCTGAATTCAAAACAATTTTTTTTTAACCAGAAGTTCATCCAAAGGGAAATAAGTTTATTTTCTCGTACACTAACATCAATTTTGTGTATTGTAATAGCGTTTTCAGAAAGTCGGAATAGACTTCATATTAATTCAAATATATCTTTCAACAGTGAAAACACTTGTCTCGTACAAAGTTAATCTCAAACGTTCGCAGCTATGAAAATGAAACCAAAATTATTACTGTTATATTTAATTAATTTCTAAATATTAATCGCGCAAAAAGCGAACGTTTTAAATCAAGTACATATTTTCAATAATAAACGTTCAAGAATAACCGTAAAAAAAAAAAAAAAAAAAAAATGTAGAGGTGCGTCGCAAAAATTTCTCACCTTGTTCAAACGGTAAAATATCTCTATATTAAAAAAAATATTCTAAAAAAACGCATACAACCTCTAAATCTTAAGAAGAAAATATTGAAATTGAAAATTGTTTGTTTCAGTAGAAACAAAATATTTAACTTTTCAATCATTGCCGAAAAAAACAAAAGTTTTAATATCAAAACTTCAGTGTTAATGCTTAAATTATATCTCGCTCCACATTTGCACTAAAAATCAAATTGTTTGCTGCTCTTTCTGTTTCATAGAAAGTAAATGCGCTTTAAATTTTCAGAACGCGTTATTTGAATCAGACTATTCACTCAATCGGTGATCTTCAAAATTTCTATCATTACTCTTCATCAATGTTACATGTATTAAAAAAAAAAAAAAATCAGCGATATTTTTAGCGGAATAAAAAATTAAAAAAAACCTTCTTTCATGTTTTTATTTTTTAATTTTTTCTAAAGTTACATTTAGAAAGTTGTATTGTGTTATATTAATATCAAAAGGACATTATCAAAAAATGTTAGCTAGTTTATGAACTAAGGCGCCAATCTCTAGCATCTGTAAAATAAAAACATTTTCCCTAAATATATTATATATTTTTTAAGTCGGTTAAAGAAAAAAAATAATAAAATAATGCCTCGTTATTTTGAAATAGCATTGATATAAAATACAAAATAAATTGAAAACAACAAATTGTAAATTTTGTTTGAGAAAACTTGACTAGTTAAAGTACTATCTTCCCAGATAATCTATTTCGTTCCATAAACGTTACAAAATGGTTGTTAACGTTGTGAACAATCATTTTAAAACGTTTTGGAAATGTTTATATGTTGCGTGGGATACCTGGAATTGTTCTTCTTTTCCCATAAGAAACAAGTCATGCATTACATTGTATTATACCGATGCGATTCCTCCACTTGTTTGCTATTTTGATCCAATGTGTGGGGTCGGTCTAGAAATTCTTTTCCAGACCACACTCATCGTGAGAAAAACATGTTACGCGGGTGTTTTTATATCTGTCACCAGTATGGGAGCTGGATAAGTATAAGACCACACGTAAATACGGTTTTTGCTCCCCTTTTCTGAGAAATGTTCGAAATTAGATCTTCAGAATAGCTGAATTCGATCCGAAGCTGGACATTTGTTGTGCACATAAACCTTCTCCGTTTGGTGTGATATGATGTCTGTGACACTATAGGGAACATTTTTCCACCAACTTGTCAACATCGTCTGACTGTTGTAAACAGGGGTGCATTCCCCGCCAAACGAATCCCAGTATATAAGAGAAAGTAAATAGGACAAAGAGGGAGACTCTCGTAGTGCAAAGAGCATGACGAGTCGCGGAGTGTGGCTCTCGCAGTTCAAAATATCTTTGTAACATTAAATAATCTGTAATTTGTAATATAGCTGTAAATATTGATATGTTGATTAAACGTCTCTAAAAGACCATGCATTCTCTTGTCGTTTTTACACAAGAGGTGGAAACGGTACAGTATCTAGTATATGCATTTAAAACTTACAATTGATAAATTTGATTTTTCCTATTCAAATTATGTTTATACGTATTCTCTGAACAGGAGGTGACAAGCTGGTGGATGAAAACTTGCTTTGTCCGTTCATGAGAAAACGATTGAGTGCCAACACTCTGAAAACGAATGGAAAAGTGGTGAGTTCTAGTTCATTCGTTATTTTAATACACATTTCTTAGATTGTGGCTTTGAAAAATTAATGTGGGCGTGGTTTTTGTTGTTTTCCGAACAAATTTGCACTGAATGCGCATCCGTTGCCTCCCCACCCCCTGGAAACTTAAGAACTTTTGTTTGATTGCTTTGCAATATCAATTTCTTACTCGATTATTGTCCGTTTTTTACAAGAAGGCACTTGACTCCTCTCTCGTCACGTGGTATCCGATGATTCTATTTTGATGCTTTTGGCAGAAGGTATACTCGAATCATAGCATTTTGTTGTAAAAGCGGCAGTTTTTAAAATGTACGAATAACTAAAATGACCACAGACAAGTGAAGCAAGCGATGTAAAGGACACTAACACTTTTTGCACGTTAAAATGTACGCCCAAATTGGTTGTCTCCTTTTAAAGATCGTGGATTGCGTACGGATCACCCCCGCGTACAATGAAACTCTGCGTTCGAGAAGTTGTGACGAAGTTCCTTCTACTGAAAAACGGACAATAGCTGTTTCTATTCGAACAACTTTCTCTAAGAAAAACCCAGTCAGGATCTAGGGGACCTCCCTTTATTTTAGAAGCATATCGTACCTAAGCATTTTTGCTCGGAAATTTTGGTCTTTTTCCCCTGTAAAGTATAATGAATACATACCTTTGCTCCTCCTGGAAAACTATGAAATGACAGGTCGACCTTTCGAAAAAGTCACAAGGAAATGATAAGTGTTTCGCGCGAACACTAGAAAATAAAATAACAACTTTAAATACCGCGCTATAAAAGTGATTTTCTTCTCTCAGTCTTGAATCTGATCTGAGTATTGCGAACTGCAAAAAAAGCTGTTGAAAATAGTTGTTATAGATTGAAAAGTTGGCTTAAAATTTCTTCTTTGTCACTAGCTCATTTCTGAGTAATAATTGTTTCGATTATGCGTTCTTTTTTTTTTTAAACCCCGACGTAAAAAGAGGGAGGTTAATTATGGGTGTGTATAGTGCAGTGATGTTCCCATCAATTTTTCTGAGAGTATACTCCCAATAATCAGTTATTCACAATATGTATATATATGAAAATTATATGAAAATTTTTGAAGATCGAGGGAGTACGCTATACGTCTAAAAATGTTTGAGAGTACAGGGCGTATATGGAGTATACCCAACGGAAACACCACTGGTATAGTGTCTAGAGTGTTCTCAGTCAGTTTTTCCCAACCCATGGCCAGCGGGTTGTATAGCGTCCGTGAATCTGATGCACATGGCCCGTTTTGTGTTCAATGATACGAATTGAAAACTATGTTCGAGGACCTTTCAAAGCAACCAATCATCATTATTTTGCATTAGTAAGTATTGTTAAGAATTTGGAGCCAAATGGTCAGACTTCGTATCTTAATAGCCGATGATCAAGTAGCCAGCGTGTTTCAACAATGAAACTCGCGCACCCGCATGATAATTTGATAATGTGTTTTGGTAACGTTTAACACGCAGGGGAAGGCTTTATTGTGACAAGGCTGAATTCGATCCGGTCACTTAACTGTTTTACTGGTAAGACAGTCATTTTAGGGAAATGGAGAATCAAAAATGTGGTTGAAAATTAACGCTACCCACTGGAGTTTAGTGTAATCTACTGGAGTTAAGGTTAAAATTTCAACTATCAAAATATTACCAAACAGGCAATGGCTTCGTTCAAATATAGAAGCAATTTTCACCCATCATACCTTGATGGGCGACTTTCTAGTTAATGAATAAGCATGTAGTAATGATAACAGCAATTCATGGTTTGTAATATTTTTTTCTTTCCTTTTCCGCGTTATCCCACGTTATCAAGAAAACTCTTAAATGTATGAAAAAATTTATGTGTGTTCTGGCTCGCGAGATTCATTATAATATGAGGTTAAAAAAAAAACCTTTTTTTACCCTTGCTTAAAAAATGTTGAGCACTGCTGTTGATTCATTTGAGCCGAGTTTTTCTTTTTCTTTCTTTCTTTCTTTTTTTTTTTTTTTTTTTTTGTAAAATTTCGATTTAATTTTAGTTCGTGTTCATAATATCCATCTGTTTTGTGTAGGCTTCCGGTTTTCCAGTACTAGAAGACAACTCTTCAACAGACCACAGAAACGGATTTACAAATCACGTTCACCCGGATAAAATGAAGAATGGACTGCAAAATATCTTGGAAGAAAGCAAACTTTGATGAAGGATAGTATTTATTATAAGAACCAATTGTTGGTAGTTGTATATACTGACTGCGCCGGTTCCTCGGTTGTACATTAGTATATTTGAACAAAACTCGTGTAGTAAGGCACAGGTAATACTTGTATTCATGCGTTTCAGAGCTAAAAAGAGTCTACAAGCATAAACTGCTTTTCTGACTGTATAGCTTTTCTCGCGTGTACTGAAGAGACATCCTGAAACGCCAACAAAGTGCACACACATTTTCTAATCTCACTTCAATCAGACCGAGATTACAGATCAGTATGAATTTGTGTCTTATGTATGTTTATTTTGTTCAAGTCTACAGATATTGGTGAGCTTTTGTTCGTCTTTTGGAAAGAGACTTTTTCAGTTATAATGGTTTTTGACTCTAGGCAGATTTTTTACTTCTACCTACGCATTCAAGCATAAATATCATTTCTCGTATACTCTGGCTCTGATAAGTTGATTTCCGACCGACTGAAGCTTAAACGATTCCACCTAATAAAATAGGGGTGAAGAAAGACGCCATCTCTTCAAACCACGATTTTGCGTTGTCGATGAGGAAGGGTTATTTATTTGCGTTGTGCCAATTCAAGAATTTCTCCTATTTCAACTCAAAAATAAGTGAGTGCGTCCAGGTAGGTCCACGCATCTTTTTACCAGAGCCACACTATAGTCGCCATGTTTGGTTTTGTAGCGAAAATAAACAAAGTATAACGCAGAGGTTACCTTTTCTCTTATCCCCAGAGCGGTTGAGAATTTAAAACTTACAGCACATAATTTTAATAAAAAGTCGCTACAATAACGCTCCAAGATTGATGAGTTCATAAAACAAGGCGTACACCAAGACAGAGGTGCACACTAGGGTGGGTCGAAAAAAGAATATTTTCGAGAATCAACTTCTAATATAAAAAAAGTTGTGTATTGCCATCCTAAACATGGGAAAAAAAATTAATATTTATGTTTTCAGATCGCGCATTGGCAGCAAAGTTTGAAAAAAAAAATAAAAAATGGTCAATTTTCAAATATTTTTATAAAAATCGAAATGTTCAAAAATTTGTTCTAATCCCATTTAAATGCTTCCTTTTAATAGTCTTTTAATATATTTTTGAAAATATTTACATTCCTTTATAGTTTTTAGTTCGCGCATAAGCCGCACATTTACGTGAAATCAACCAAAAATCGACGTTTTTGGTATTTTGTACATTGCAGTATTTCTTTTTTTAGACCCCAATTATATATTTTTACAGTAAATGTGCACTATACAGCTCTTTGCTGGAACTGCAATTATTTTGTGTTGCATTAACAACCCAGAACCCACTCCAAGTAGGTGGTTGCACTTTGTGTTCAACCCTGCAATTCCCAAGAAGACTGTACTTATTGACAAGACTTATACACTTGTAAAGTAACTTTTATAATAATTATATGGTTTTAAACAAGTTTCTACGCTTTTATCAAGATGTGAAGTTGGACTTATAGCTCAGAATTGGCACTGATGTTTGAAAAATAAAGGTTTTAATATAAATCCATCTCTTCCGTTTAATACCTCAAATGAATTTCTGCGGATTCACTGAACAGTTCCACAATCCTCTCCACTGCCCGTGCATGATAATGGGATAGTTTCTAGAAAGGATAAAATATCCTTGTTTTTCACATCATCACTGAAGCGGAGGAAATAAACACGTTGACCTGTCAACTAACTGCTGTAGTTCGAATCTTCAAATCTTAATATTGATGGAAAAAACTCTCTTATAGGTTTTGAAGTGTTTCTTGATTGGTAGTTTTTTGCGTTGTATATGGATATCTTACTGTAATCCATTTCCTTTGTATTTCGCATTTAGTGCATTGCCATGACTAATAACAATTTCTCAAAAATAACAAAGTAAGCATTTCATTGAATAACCGGATCCACGATGTTTGGAAGATTATCACACATCTGACTTGCAGGTTTTGTAACTTGAAACAGGTGTACAGGTCTATGTTTCACGGAAGTTTGTTCTTTTCTTTAAACTTTTAATTATATCAAACCATAGAAGCATAATTTTTTAAGATATTATTTACGAGTGCTTTCATTCCACTAGTAGTTTACAGCCCCAGCACTCCGTTAGCACACGTTAATTAAAGCTAATGACTAAAACGTCTCAGTTTCGTGGGAGCGAGATCAAAGTCGCATTTTCCTTTCTGTATTGCAATAACAATATCCACTTTTGTTCGGTTTTTAAGTCAGTTTCTAAAACCTCAATTCCTTTCGACCGAGCTCTTTCTAAGTTATTAATATTAAATTTTACAAAAACAGTTGATGCTTTATCCATAAATCAGTAAATGTTTCTCTTTTTCACTTCGGCTGTGGAATGGGTTATTAAACTGGTTATAGTGAGTAAGTAGGTAGGGTGTTTTTTGGAATGAGACAAGATATGGATTAATGTGAAAACCTTTATGCTCGCGACCCTCAATGCCCCAAACTTCACACCTTGATCGAAACATAGAAACTTGTTTAAAACCATATATGTAGTTATTTTGAACACAAAGTGCAACCCTACTTGGGGTGGGTTCTGGGTTGTTAATGCAACACAATATAATTGCAGTCATAGCAAAGAGCTGTATAGTGCACTTTTAAAGTTAAAAATACATAACTAGGATCTAAAAGAAGAAATATTGCAATGTACAAAATCAGCTAAAAACGTCGATTTTTGATTGATTTCACGTAACTTTGCAGCTTATGCGCGAACTAAAAACTGTAAAGGAATGTAAATATTTTCAAGGATATATTAAAAGACTATTAAAAGGAATCATTCAAACGGGATTAGAACAAAAAATTTGAACATTTGGATTTTGAAAAAAAATATTTGAAAATTAACGATTTTTTTTACTTTTTTTCAAACTTTGCTGCCAATGCGCGATCTAAAGACAAAAATATTAATTTTTTTTATTATTTTTTCCATTTTTAGGATATCCATACACAACTTTTTTTTGCTGTTAGAAGTTGCTTATCAAAAATTTCCTTTTTTCGGCCCACCCTAGTGCCCACCCCTCTTAAGAGCAAGGGTGCATCCCCCCTAAATATCGCAAAGACACCTTAAAAGCGAGAGCCTCCCCCCCAAACGAGAAAAATACAGCTCATAACACTTCTCCTATAAATTTTAATGGCTCAGTCTGCGCCATGACCGCCTCCCTCCCCCCAGGTGGGCATCGATGCACCATAAGCACCAAGTATGACCTTAGAAAATTCATTCATAAACAAAAGTATAAAGTGGTGACCAAATGGCGCGAAGTGCAATGTTAATGCGCGTCATTGCCATACCTCGTCTCGAGGCTAATAAAGTTTTGGTAATCTTGGTAAAAACCTTCGCAACAGAAAGTTCCCTGTTTTTTGAATACAAGACTCCCTTTTTATAACTGGTATCGAAGTAGAGACAGGTTAACCCTTTGACATATAATGACGTCTGAGAGATATCGAAGAATTTGTAATGGCAAATGAAATGAATGACATCTCGGAGATGTCAGCCTGCAATGGTTCTTGAAGTGAATGACAACTCGGAGACAGAAGACATCACTGTCTACAATGGAGAAATGTCATTTATTTCAATTATGGTGGAAATAAATGACATCTCTCATACACCCATGTATATCAAGAGGTTAAAACTGTTGCTTGCCTTGCCTTAAAGCTTACTGAGAGACTGATCAAGAGCTGGCGATCTTGACAAAAACCTTTATAACTGAAAATTCCTCGTTGTTTTTTAATACAAGACTCCCTTTTCACTAGCTGAGATCGAAGTAGAGACAGTTAACACCTGGACATACAATAACGTCTCGGAGACGTCAAAGACTTCGTACATGAAATGAATGACATCTCGGAGACGTCAGTCTATAATCGCAGGGGTGTCCACCTAGAGAGGGGGAGGGGGAGTCATGGCTCAAACTGCACCATTGAAATTTTTAGAGAAGGAGGTTTTGAAGGATATTTTTTTCTTTTTTGGGGGACTCGCTCTCGGGTGTATCTGTATTATTTAGGGAGGATGCGTCCTTGCTCTTGGGGGAGATGGACACCCCTTGCAATAGTACCTGAAGTGAATGAAATTTCGGAGACGTCACCGTCTGCAATGGCCACATGAATAAATGATATCTCCCGTACGCCATTGTATATCAAGAGGTTAAAGCTATTGTTAAGGTGTCGTAACTGCAAGTGATTTTATTAGCATGCTAAGGATCTAAGCGAGAAAGAAACCTTAGGTCTAAGGAAGAAATGGGGGGGGGAGCAGTAAAAATTGGTATATAAGGCCTTTTCGCTCTAATTTTACTGTGTGGAATACTTGTTTTGATTTAAAATACAGTAACTAAGTCTTCAACTGAATTTTGAGATTCTTCAAAATTCTGACGTTTAGCTAGTAGACGTTTGAAAAATTATTTTACTTGTATGTTACAAAAATACAGATAATTTTTATGTATTTGAAATATTATTTCTTAACCATATATGCCTGCTACGGATCTCCCAATTTTCTTCTTTTTTTTGAGTGCGTGTGTGAAAAAGTGCCATTAGAAAAGTTCTTCATGGACTGTCCACCATGAATGATGTCACAACTTTTATCAACATATTTGACCCCCTTTCCTCTTCGTCACAAAATGTCACATCTTTATAAAAAATAAAAAATAAAAAAAATAAAAAATGAAAATAATAAAAAACACTTTTGAAGATTTTTTTCCCTGCTGAAGGGTTTTCCATCGTTCTTCTGACGATGAAAAGCACACTATTAAGAATATTAAAATATTCTCTTTCAAAAAAAAAAAAAAAACTGGAAGCATGCTAAACTGAGGATCTATTGAAATGGAGGTCAGTTAATAGGGAGTCGACGCAAGACTTGAATCGCAGATGAGGGCTCAAGCGCCTATTTAAAAATTTTAATGTGAACAGGATGATCTCAAGTAGGTTTTTTGAGGTGTGATACATTTATGAAAATAAAATATTGTGTGGATTTAGGAGAGCCGTTCAAAGTTTTATAAAGAAAAAAAGAAAAACAAAGATGTATCTTAAATTGAGAATAATATCAGACTTTCGAATAAAAAATTCTGATGTCTTTACACCGTGTTAAACTTCCACCACATTTTCAACAAAATTTAGTTTTCTGTTGAAAGGAAAAAGTAGTTTGCTTAAAAGGAAAACATTAAAATAGTAACTTAGTGTTAGTGACTTTTTTTTTTTTTTTTTTTGTAATCCTAACTGCATGACCGAATCTGTGGGGAACAACATCAAATGCTGTGCACGGTGTTTCTAAAAAACAGAGGTTCCTTTCCTCAATTTTGAATGTCATTTTTATTATGAGTTCGAAAGCTGAAGATTCAGAACGCTTTGACATTCATGAGTAAAGTGATAAGGCTAGCTTCTTTCTCAACTGAATACTCATTTTAAGCTATTTTTTAACAAATCTCTAAAAAATACCAATCAAGTACAGTCAACTCTCGACTGTACTTGATTGGCAAGTCCCAAGAGACCGGCTAAAACGTTCAAGTTATTGGTAGTTCGAGTTATAGGAAGTTCCCATAACAGTCTCAAGAGTTTATACCACAAGGAAAACTTCGAGATAAAGGAATATTCGAGTTATAAGCTTCGAGTTTTCGTGATCCGACTGCACAAAGTTTTCTGTTTCATTTGGTGGATTGGTGCTGATCTCGTATCTTTATGTCCAGGGCTGTGGAGTCGGAGTCGGACAGATTTTGGAATTAAGAAGTCGGAGTCGTTCGAAAGCATACCGCCTCCAACTCCGGGTTTCTTTTTTTTTCTTTAATTTTCACTGATTCTCCTTGCTTTTTTTCAATGGCATGATACATGTATTACTTATTTGATTACATGTGTAAAGGCCTACTAATAAGAAAATAATTGTCATTGTGGCAACCAGCTGGCTTGTTTGTTTATCGAGCTTTCTGTAACAGTTACCTTCGCCGACTCCTAGTTGCTTATTTTTAAACTTCATTTAACTGATAGGAACTGTCAGTAAACAGTTTTGTTGCCTAACATTTTCTAAGTAATCACTTTCAAATAAAAATTATATGTTTTTTACCTCGATTTCAGTTATAAGATAGTAAAAGGAATGTATGAATCGCTTGAGCAAGTCGGGGAAACTTCTGAGGGTGCTTGGTAAATTCAAATAAGTGTTGGCACGAAAGCGCAAATCCAAAATATCCGATATAATGTAATTTTTTTAATCTAAAGACTTTATCTAAGAAAGCTTGATTATCACTAAAAAGTTCAAAATTAAATCAGTACATTATTTATTGGTTACAACACTGAATAATTGTAGTTAATCCTAAAATCTTCTTATTAAAGTTAATTCTAAAGCTGCCAATAAAATTAATAAATATAAAAAATTTAGCCAAGAAATGTAAATTTCGTAAAACCTATTCGTACTAAGCTGATACCGCCGCATTTTGGGCAAAATTTGCTCCAGACGAACATGTACCCGACCTCTCCCCGCAATATAAGTGCAATATTTTTGTTGAAATTTTTAAGATGAAATTTAAGATTTATTATTGTGGAAATTTTTCAGAATTCAAGTATTTCACTTTTTATAAACTCTGAAATTAAGTTGAGGTGTTACCCACCAGATGCGTGTCACTCTCGAGGGGGTGGGAAGGACAGCACCCCCTTTCAAAAAAGGTTTTTTGACTCAGAAAAAAAAACATCTCTCAAGTTACAGCTCTCAAAAATTGAAAGCACAGGATTTGATCAACATCTATTTGTTAAACATTAAAGGGAGGCAAATTAATCCTATTCAATTTTTTTAAAAATGGGATTTTTATTACTTTAGAAATCGCAAATATTGGATAATTTGATTTTCAAATTGAATTTCTAACGTTGTACATGTTAAGTTTACAATAAAATACAACCCGAAAATTTCATAAAAAGGAATTGATATTTCAATCTCTATTTGGGGTTTTCCCCCTTCCCGTGAAGGGGGGGGGGGGCGGGTTAGAAAAATAAATAAATAAAAAAGCCGGAGTCGGAGTCGGACGTTTCAAAATCTCGGAGTCGGAGTCGATCGCTTTCTTCCGACTCCACAGCCCTGTATGTCACTTGTCGTGTACTTATGTAAAGAACTTTGGAATTAGAAAAGCTTGCAACGAAAGGATAACAACTCATGTAAATAGTCTTATTGCAGTATTTTATCTTTTTTTTATAAAACTGCATAGTTGTGTTTTGTGTTTGTGTCGAATCTTTGTAAATCTTATGTATTTTGAAATATTAAAATATTTTTTAAACACTTGAGACTTTTTTTAATGCATATTTTCTGTTCTTTAAAAGTACTTTACTTTTCATGTAGCTTTCTTTTGATGATGTATTGTATTTATTAGAATGCACCCTGTCTTAAATAATTTTCAATTTCTTTGCATTCTACTCCACACTACTGACTTTTATCTGCTACAAACAAAAAAAGAAGCAAACTTTGTTTTTTAAAACACATAAATCTAATTGTCCTCACAATTTTTTGTATAACAGGGATGTCTTAATTCAAACTTCATTCTATAAATACGAAATTCCTATGTATTTTCAATAAAAGTAATTGAAATGTTTCTTTTACCATTAGTATCCAGTCATACAATTTGCATAACTTTCCGACCAAATGCAGCCTAGATTTGGGGGATTTTTCTTTTGTCCTTATGTTTTGTCCTTTCTCTTAATGTTATGAAAAATTGGAATTTTTTAAACTACACTTACAGAAAATTTAAGTTAATAGCTACTGACCCTCTCTTTCTAATATCGAAGAATACTGCTTTCACTTTTAGAACCTTAATTTCGAAAATTTTTCCAGGGGAAAGCTCAAGAACCCTCTTTTCGTAAAATCTTCGAAGTCTAGATACAATTGCGTTTTGGAAGTTCAATTTAAAAAAAAGAAGGAAGAGGAGAAATTGATTTCGATCTATTTTTTAAAAAGATCGATCGGGGCAGACCCGGATCTATAAATTTTGGGTCTCCAACAAAAAATTAGCAAGCCCCCTTCCCATACTGTCTGCAGCATTTCTATGCAATTAGGGGCTGCGGGCCCCTTAGAGGAGTCCCCCCCCCCAGCCGCATTGCGGGGTCTGCGGGTACATAGATCCGGGCTTGCTTTCGTATTGCTGCAGATTTAAAGTCTAAAATCTAATTCTTCTTTTACTCTCTGTAACATGTCACGATCAATCTTGGAAAATGCGTTTATGATCCTTAGACGTCAATCATGAAAATCACGTGACTCATGGGGCTCAAACTCACCATCTTTAATGAAACACCATAAAAAAAATCCCATGGAGTTAAGTCCGGAGAGCACAGTGGGTACGGAAGAAGTTGATTGTCGTCATCAGAAACTCGTCGTAATATGACGGGTGCGAATCCCTTCTCCATTTTTATTTGATTCCATTTGTAAAAACTAGAAACATATCGAGTAGGGTCTTATTGCAATTCGTGATCACAAAGAACATAATTTGAATTCAAGACGTCAAAATTCAAATGATGTTATTGTATTTTTATCTTGTTTATGGGGGGGGGGGTACTCCCCAATATTGTTCACATGTTCTCTCCTGTAGGAGCTCGTGTGAACAGTTGAAGATCTTTTTTAAAAAATGCTATATGTTATTGAAAATATTTTTTTTAAATCTCTAAAACAACCTTGGCATAAGATTATTCAATCATGGAGCTCATCATCTTTTACTCTTAAAAATTGTTAATATTAAAAAAAAAGAAATAAAAGGAAAAAAACGTTTACGTACGCCTTCTCGCTTTTTTTCCCCCAAAAGGATAACAAAACAAAAATCCGGTACCAAAATGATAACAAAATAATTACGAAGAATGTGATTGTTACCATTTAAATAATAAAATATATAAACGGAACAATAAAAATCTCTAACAGGGTTTTGTTTTTAGACAAAATAGCTTTATTGTGTGCTTAAAATAGACCATGAAATTTTAAATAAGTTTTGTTTTAATGCTACGCTTTTCGAAATGAATGTTCTAAAACTCAATAAAAGAAATTAAAAATACTTTAAAAGTTCGAGCTTTATAGTTGTATTCTGATCATAGGCATCTCTACCTCTTACTATTACCATAATAATAATAATAATAATAATAATAATAATAATAATAATAGTAAATAAATAAAGATTATAGAGAAAAAATCTGTCACACTTTCCTAATTTTAACAGTAAATTTTAAAACTAAAAATTTTCTCGCAAGAACATTCATTTGAAAATTGAAAAGCATGTTTACAAAATAAATAAAACAAACATCACGTGACTTCTTTTTACTCCAATTTAATGTTATTTTCTTATTACTGGCAATTTTAATGTGATTCAATAGTTTACTCTCTAAATATCACCAACAATGGCCGAATTAAAATCAGATTTTTTTAAAAAAAAAGAAGAAAATCGTGAAATTTGTTGCTAAGTTGGCGACAAAACTTGGCGACCAAAAGACTGGCGATATATCGCCAAGTGTCCGCCAAATTATAACACCACTTGAGTTGCATCGAAATTAACAATAATCCCCCCCCCCCCCCAAAAAAGTGCAAAAGACCCCTTTAGAAGCACCCGAATGCAACCAAAAAGGGAGGTGCACACCTAGATCCCACTAGGAGTCTACGTACCAGAGTTCAACTTTCTAGGACATACTATTCTTGAGCGACATACATACGCACATTTGCACATACATACGTACATACAGACGTCATTAGAAAACTCGTTGTAATTAACTCGGGAATCGTCAAAATATACATTTCGCGTGATGTACGTTCTAGGCACTTATCCACGCATGGTCGAGTCGAAAAAAAACTCAACATTCATTCGGGGGTGAGTAAAATGGAAATTAAGGTCGATTTTTGAGTGAAAACTTTTTCGCGAATACAATACTTCCTTTTTTGAAAAAAAAAAAGTAAAATTGTTTTATCAAGTTTTAAAATTAAAGTTAAATTAACAGGTTATGAATTTTTGGAAGCTTACTTTGGAGAAATAATTTGTTATAAGGATACAGCGAAGTATCATGAAATGAGCACAAGGAAAATAAATTAAGCAACAAAGACGCAATTGGGTAGAAATTTCATGGTAATAAAAATGAAACTTCTGTTTTGGCATTTTTAGCAAGAATAAAAATAAAATATTTCAGAAATACAACTAAAAAATTAACATTTCATTATTCGAATAAAAATTATTGCATTCCCATTTTCATTCACTGAAAATTTGGCTGAATAAATAATAAATCAATGAGTATTTTTAAAAAAACTAAATTTATATCATAGGCTCATAAGGGGTCATACATTAATTACGTAAGGATGATTTTGGCAATTTTTGACCTCCCCTCTCCCCATGTAATGGTACGTAATATTTTTCAAACCCCTCCTCATTCCCATTCTTACGAAAGATTCTATTTCGTTTTTTAAAATAAAAAATGTTGTCAGAATAGGATCAGTTACAACCAGGGTTGCCAGACGTCCCGGATTTCAAGGGACAGTCCCGTATTTTGAAAAATTGTCCCGCGTCCCGGGGAACTTCCATACGGGACGGCATAGGTCCCGTATTCTAGCCAATTATGATATTTTATAATACGAGACAGTATTTTTAAGTAAAAAAAATACTGTTAAACAAAAAATGTGACTAAACTAATTTGCACCTGTTCCTATCAACGTCGATCTGTATACTGAACTTCGTTCTATTACTTGATTTATTCTTTCAGTTAGAGTTTCTCCAAAAGTGTACTCACAAATAAACATACTGAGAGGAATCTTTCGAAAGCTAATGAAACATGGTTGTTTATCACCCCTTAAAAATACACCATAACCAGTAACTGCCCTCAACCACAAAATTATCATCCTCCCCCCTTTCACTCTTAGAAGCCTGTCCCGTATTTACTGTTCTTAGATCTGGCAACCCTGACCAAAACAGTATGTTCCAAAAGAGTATTGTAGTATTTCACGTAATCTTTACATTTTCTCTTATCCGGATGAGTCCCCCCCCCCCTTTTTTTCTTTCTTCCTCTCTTTTTTTTTCTTTTCTTTCCTTTTTTTTTTCGTTAGTGTCTCTCCCCCCCCCCTTTCACTCTTAGAAGCCTGTCCCTTATTTACTGTTCTTAAATCTGGCAACCCTGGTTACAACTGTAACTCCCAGTTTGACGTAAATCAAAGATTTTTACTTTTCTGCAGATAATTAATATTATTTTATTGCTCTTGTTGACGGCGTGGTTGGTCCGCGTTATCTAAATACTTTGAGCATTATTACGCGCAACGTAATTTAATACGCCGTGCGTAACACAAGCAAACATCTCAATATAGTTCTTTGTCTAATGTATACGAATCTTACATCACTGGAATCGCTATTAAATTCACTGTTATTAAGTTATTTCTAAAAACCTTTTTATGTAAAAAAAATTCTTACTAAAAAGTTAGAATCTATACTGAATGTTTTTTCGACATTTTTTTTTTGGTATACGATGGGATACTAATTAAAAATAAGCATGTAAATAGTGCGATTCTTTTTATTCATTCTTTGTGAAACAAGTAAAAAACAGCTCGTCCTAGATTCTAATCGTTTTTTACCTTCCAGACGCAAATGAAATATGAGCCCTGCCAACCGCGTGATTTCTAATATAAAATATTGACAAGAAAAATATTACGTGTATTATGCCCTCCCCCTCCTCTCCCCAAAGTAAGGGTATGTAGATTTTTCTCAGCCCCCCCTCCCCTTCGGAACCCTTACGTAATTAATGAATGGCCCCAGGGCCCGACCAACTAAAAGTGAGTCCACTCTCTATTCTATCACTTAAAGTCAAAGCAAACTAATGTTTAACATTTATTTAACAGAGGAATTTTCATTATTTTCACAAAAATACAGAATTTTTCAATGCTATGCATAAGTTTTTTAAAAAATTGGGGATGGGAAGGAAGATGGCCTCAGGTCCAGACAGCCTGAGCGGTAATCAGGCCCTGTGATGGCTCCTAACAGGGTTGCCAGATTTTGAAACAGAAAAATACTACATCTCCTCTGCAGGGACGTAACTAGGTTATTTTCGAACAGGGGCAAGACCTCGCTTTGGCGCCCCCCCCCCCCCTTGAAAAAAAAAATCTTTGATAATGTCAGCATCAGACCTTTCAATATATATTACACAGAAAATCCACTGAAAACACGTCCACATGCATACATAATTATCGATAGCGTCACTACGACGGGGGGTGGGGGGGATTCATCCCGGGGTGATACCCATCTCAATGATAAAACAAATGGTGGATTTTTAACAGTTTTATAAAAATACTAATATTTACATTCTGAAAAATTCTCCAAAACCTCTCTATACGTATTTTTAAAAACATAATGTCAAAGAAATTGGGTTTTTGGCTGTCCCACGCCCAGGAGACCCTATAACCACCTCATCTTTGAAATTTCGGACACATTTACTTCGGGTCCTTATGGTTTGTACATCGGGGTGTTTTTTTTTTTTTTCCTTCCGAATTAAGGTTTTTTTTTTTTTCTTTTTTGAAAATCATTTTTTAATCTAAAACTTCCCATGTATACTTTTAAGAGGATGAAAGATTTCTCACAGCCCTTTTATGTCATTCACAACCCCACAACCCCTTTTATGTCAGTCTAAAAAAAGTTTTTCTCTGTATCAGGTGAAGCTTGATCCAATTTTCTCATTTAATTAGAACAGTAAATGAATAAATATAGGAGTTTCTATTTCATCGGAAGTCATTGGCTAAACTCAATTCAAGCCCGGAGCTAAAGAGGGAAATGTATTGGAGAAGATGAATTTGAAAACGGTTTTTCAAACGTACAAAACTGGTCAGGAGCCCTTTAGCCCCTACAGCTGGGAAAGTTTGTGCAATTTAGTTTAAACCCCGGGGTAGGGTTGTTCTTTGAAGCATTTTTGTTTTAAAATAAATTTTATTATACGTATTTTTACCAAGTTCTTTTTTTCGTTGTGTAGGAGCGGGATTTTATTATTTTTCCAACTATAATGAGCTATTAAGTTGTTAGTAATTATAATGAGCTCTTAAATTCTATTCTCTACACAAGGGGCAGCGGGAATTTCATTTTGCTTTAACTGTAACACGTGTTTTAATCTGATTCTTTCCAACAGACAATTAAAATCTTCGAGAGCCAAATAAGATTTCAAAGCAATAATAGGGGATAGGTAAAAGTTAGCGAGCAGATGGCGGCAGACCCCTAGCATTTTAATCTATATTTTATCTATCAAATATAAATATACTATTGTGCAGACGATGCAGTTACATATGAATCAAGAGTAAAATTTACATAAAATGCATTCAAAATTAATTTTCAATACTTATCTTGTAATGTACGAGTAACTTTCGTTTCTCCACAAAAACAAATGCGTGTTGTACCTAAAATTGCATGAGCTTCATGTTTCCGTAGAACTGATAAAAGAGTAAAAGAAAAGAAAAAAAAAATGGGAGCGGAGTGGGGGAGAGGCACCAAAAATTACTGCACCAGAATTCCTGCATTTTATAGTAATGGGAAAACATTTTGTCTTCAGCATACCGCAAAACTTGTTAAAAAAACATATTTTGGGGGCTACAAGCTACAAGAGCAGGGTCATTTCTCAGTATAAAGGAATCAGCTTTTGAAAAAAAGAGTTCCTTGCAACACGGAAACACGTATCTGTGCCTGCAATTTTTTTCTATTTTTTTTTCAGTAAAAAAAACAACGCATATTTAAAATATTATTATTACATGTTTTCAGCACCCTTTTTTTCCAAGTTACTTCCATTTAATGTTTTAATCTATATATATATAAAAATGAATGTTTGTCTGTATGTCATCCATGAACTCAAAAACTGCCCGGCAGATTTGACTGAAACTTTCACCGTTTGTTATTTTTGGTACTGGGAATGTTTAAAGACCAGTTCGAAAAAAATCCGATTGATAGTTCCTTTTTTATTCCAATTTAAGTCACAATCCATTGGATAAATACGAATAAAATTATCGGCTGCAGAAATTAATTCCCGTGAAAGATCTCATTCGCAACTCCAACGAACTATAGGGGGCGCTGCAGTCACCGTCTAATGGCGTATGAAAAAACTAAAACAAACGCACGCTGTAACGTATAAATTGCTTCTAAACTTAAGAAATGAGAGAAATTTTTGTTCGCATGCATGATTTTTTTGTTCTTTATTCATTTGAAAAGATTTTTCAAAGTCTTTTGGTTATTCTGACCCATGTAGAGAGAGATTAGAAATCAAAAGGTATTACGAAAGTAAAAAATTAATGCAGAACACACAGTAAGTTGTTCTGAAGCAGCCATTTAAACGATGTTGAATTCGAAATTTAACAATTTTTGATGAAACTACATTTTTATTGCAGCCATATGAACACTATAAATGTTTCATGTAAATAAACCTTTGTTTATCAGTGTTATCAAAAGAGGAAGATGAAAGTTCTTTGTTTTGTTCGGCTATAGCGCTAATTGTTTTACATTCGGTTTCGTATGTTTCTAATTTCTGAATTATGATTTAATTCTGTCATGCATCATCAATAAAATTCGCACGGATACGTAGCGGTAGTTTTCTTTTTAATTGATCTTCCATCACTTCTTTAAAGTCATCGAATTCTGTTATCTTTCTATCATTTTAATCCACACAGGATAAAAAATAAAAATGGTTTACAACTGACATGCAAAATCTCGCCAATTGTTCTCCGCACGTACAATGCTAAAACTATAACCCTAAACTAAAATACCACTATTTTGGCGATGAAAATTCTCAGCGTTAAACATTTTTCATTCTGTTCTACGATAATATATTCAAGAAAATATTTTGCATACTATTCTTGTTTTGAGCTTAAGATTTAAAATTAAAAAAAAAAAAAAAAATTAATTTGAACTTTTGGCATCTTGAATTCAAATTATTTTTTTCGCAATCACGAGCGTGTGTGTTTGTGTAGGCGCATGTGTGTGGGTGCGTGGGTGCGTAAGTGTATGTATGCATGTGTGTGAGTGAGTGAGTGTTGTGTACGTGCGTGTGCGTGTAGGTGTTCGTGTGTGTGTGTGTGTGTAGGCGTTCGTGTGTGTGTGTAGGCGTTCGTGTGTGTGTGTGTAGGCGTTCGTGTGTGTGTGTGTGTAGGCGTTCGTGTGTGTGTGTGTGTGTAGGCGTTCGTGTGTGTGTGGGACATGGACGCCACCGCCCAGCAAAAGTGGATTTCGGGGGACAGTGCTCAGGACCAGCCGCGCCGCCGCCGGTGGACGGTGGTGCTGCAGGCCTGGTCCAAGCTGAAAAAGGAACCGGAACATCAAGGACTGTCAAGTGAGAACAATAAGCAATCGTGATTGCTCAAAAAAAAAAAAAAAAACATATTCTTTCAAATTCACACAAAACAATAAAAAAATTAACTGACATAACGTTATCCTTTTCGAAAAAAAAAAAAAAATGCTTCGAATAGACTTGCAGATGTGAAGTTTGTTAATCCAGAATTTTCTTGTGTTTAGGACATTATGACATTCCATTTACGACAGTCAACTCACTTTTTAGAGGGAAATAATGAAAACTAACATTATTTTGAGGAGCTCGAGAATACCATTAAGGAACAAAACACTTTCTGTTGCTGAAAGCAATCCGAGACACATCGAATGCGTTAATAAATACTCATAACAAACTGCCTAATGTTTACGTCAACAGACATACGTGGAACGCCATGTTTTAGTTTTTTCGACAGTTATGTAAATCACCGCAAGGTAGCGTATTCGAGCACCACCACACTAGAGTCACTAGTGTGGTGGTGATTCGAGCGCTGGAGTTCCGAATTGATAAGAGGTTAGCTGTTGCCATTTTTCTTGAGTTTGAACAAATAAATTCTTTCTTTATTGTTTTATTGCTTTTCATGCAACGGGGGGATTTAAAACTTTTTCTATTTGATATTTTTAGCGATTGATTGATCTTGCAAACTGCGTGAGTACAAAATTTGAGTATAGTCACGGCTTCACTTGATACCTGGACCGATTATTATGAAAATCGCTATATATATGTATTTTTCAACGGAGAAGGTGCATAATATACTCATTGAAGCCACTCGCCACAAGGTGGCACTGCAGAGTAGCAACTTCTGCCCCGTTCAACTGATTGTCATGAAAATCAGTATAATGATGTATTTTTTTTGTTGGCGTAGCAACGCGCGTCGGGCACAGCTAGTGTTAAATATAAATCAAAAGTACCGAAATTAAATTCAAGTTTGAGAGCTGTGAAAACTGGCTGAAATTTTAAATATTATGGGTGGCAAAACTATGTTCATACTAAGCAGAACATATCTCAATTTAGCTCAATTTTTCTCTGGAAAAGGAATGTTTTCTAAAAAAAATATTGTCAGCCTTCAGAATTTTGCATTGAATCTCAGTAATTATAGTGCGAAGTTTTTAAATTAGATAAACAATGTCTTACCAAACGTCTTA
Source organism: Uloborus diversus (assembly GCF_026930045.1). Lineage (NCBI taxonomy): Eukaryota > Metazoa > Arthropoda > Arachnida > Araneae > Uloboridae > Uloborus > Uloborus diversus. Next base: position 123,418,338 of record NC_072734.1, on the reverse strand, counting down.
AACATTTAACCAAGCTGATAACTAAGATAAGGACTGATGATCTCCTTTTCAATGCTCGCTTTAGCTGTCCTCCTAAATTCAGCACTAGATGCAGGGCCCGATTAAGATCCCAGTAAGCAAAATATCTTGCCTCAGTATTGCATAAAGGTTGACATGCAAGAAAAATCATCTTGCATTAATACTGCCTCAATGTTGTTATGTTACTCCCTTTATGCTGTCAGCAGGCTGCCACAATATTGACTGACAAGGTGTATGCAGCATAATATCAGGAAAATATCAAGGTAGGCTGCTTTTGTAACATTGCATATGTATTGATATGACAGGATAATATCAAGATGTTGTCATGACAGCATGAAATCAAGGTCTAGGCAAGATGATCTTGCTTTTGTAATCTTGCATACGTATTGATATGACAGGATAATATCAAGATGTTGTCATGACAGCATGAAATCAAGGTCTAGGCAAGATGATCTTGCTTTTGTAATATTGCATACGTATTGGTATGACAGGAAAATATCAGGATACATTGACATGACAGTATGAAATCAGCACGTTTGCAAGGTGTTTTATCCATTTATTTATTTGTATTATTTTCACTTCAAACTCGAGAATTAAATTTCATTCTTTAATTATTTCTGTTATTCTTCAAGATAGTTTTCTAGTCTGAGAATAGTTTCTTAAAGCTGACATCTGATCGGAAATTCATATAAAGATATTAATAGTACTCGCAATTTAATTTAAAAAAATGAAAGTTTCTTCGTTTTGCGTAATACTTGACTTATTTTTTAAATTCTTGCTTCTAATTGTATTATAAAGACATAAAATGCCTATTTAGAAATAATTGCGTAAGTTTTTATAGCACATTTAAGAGTAAAGGTAGCAAAATAATAAATAAATACAATAAAGTACATTTTCAAATGGATGTCAGCATTGAAAATATCCCATGGACAAAACATATGAATTTATCTCAAAGAATAACATAAACAACCATTGAATAAAATTAATCTTACTTGTGAGATTGAAGTGATAATACGAAATTCTGGACTTCATGTCCTTTGTTATTTTCGGCCATTTCTAACATTGATCGCACATCGTCTGCGATATGACTTGTTTAGTACTATATTAATAAACAAATGCAAATATCAGTTATTCATAAGTTATTCCTAAAACAATACTATTCCACACTAATAACTAAGCAACCAACTTAACGAAGCCTAAAAAATGCAAAGCCACGTGCAACTCCTCTGAACCGACTGAATCAATGTGCCAGCAATGCGAGGGACGCTGGGTAGAAAGAACTGTGCGCATGCGCAAGTATCAACGAAGGTCCACCTGCTCTATTGTGTACTAATTACCTTGACGGCGACAGCATGAAATCAATATCATCTTGACGGCATCAACATGTATGCAATGTTGTTATTTTAAGGTAATATCAATATTGATATTTTAAGATGAATGCAATGTTGCATACGTGTTGTTATAGTAATATTGCTTTTTAATCTTTATGCAAGCCTTATGCAGTATGAAACACGTCAATATTGACGCCGTCAGTATAATATCAAGATCTGTCAAGGTTGATGCAAGAAATTTTGCTAGTAGGGATATCGATGGGTCCTAAGCCCTATATGCCAAATACTTTTTTGGGGCCCCCTGCATTCAAACTTTATATAAATTTAGCCGTTAGATGAAACAATTTTAGCCATAGACTAAAGTAATTTCAGCCATTTGGGGGCCCTAGGCCACGACCTACTTGGCCTATTCAGTAATCAGGCCCTGACCAGATTTCTTTTTCGCCATATTTTTTAATTGAACTGAAACTACACAAGATGAGCAAAACATACCGTGGAATAATAAAATGAAATAGGCAAAGCTATCAGAGAAATATGTAGTATGAGGGCTCGTACCACAGAGAAACTCTTTAGAGAATTATTCTATAGGATCAAGATTGTGGGGGTGGAAACTCGCTCCAATTTCTAAAAAGGGGCTAAGTCCGAGGGAACGCTGCAAAACGATTTTACCTGAAACCAGTAGGGTAGACTAACTCTCGTTCTTATGTAGTAGATGGATATCACGTTGACAGTTTTATTATGGTTTTATTGTGGATGAAACAGATTTAAGCATTTCCGCTGCTTTTGGGTGATTTATAGATGAGATGTAACAAGAACTGGTCATTCTAAGAAAATACATTTATGCCATTTACTGCGCCTACTTGCTTTTCGTCTATCTTTTTCATTCTGTCAGCCTGTGCCTGTCCTGTTTTTTTTTTTTTTTTTTCAATTTTTAATTTCTACTAAGTTGTTTCTTTTTTTCACTTTTTCCTTGTGTAAAAATATATTTATGCATTTACTTCGTCAGTTTTGCGCCCCTGAAATCTGGCGCCCGGGGCGCGAGCCCCGTCTGCCCCCCTCTAGTTACGTCCCTGCTCCTCTGAAAACATACTACAAAATACTACATTTGGCGCCATCTGCTGGAAAAGAAATATAACTAAAAATAACAATACTTTTGCAGGCTCTAATATGTATGCCTAAGGTGGTGGTTTAAAAATATATATATATTCTCATCGTTTAATTTAAAAAAAATCAGATTTTGAACTTTGTAATTTGTTTTGTCTCTCTTTTTTTTTCGAAATAAAAAAAATCACATATAAACCCATTTTTTAACGAAATACTACAAAAAATACTACGCCCCTAATTTGGCGTGAAAAAATACTACGTCTGGCAACCCTGGCTCCTAACCACATGGAAAAGTTTCTACAGCCATGGCCCATGGCTAATGGCATAAAACTTCAGAACAGAAGTTTTAAATGAGGGTAAAGAAAAAAATATAGTGGCGTCATCTATCGTGCACGCAAGAAATCAAGCCCCAGTCGTATAAAACGTAGTAGTACTAGTAGGAGGCGTGGTTTAAGTTTTACCACTTGGGAAGCGCTAATATGTATTAATGTATTTTCCAGTAAAATTAAGGAACTCTTTATTTTTGCACTTGATGTCAAAACAATTCTAGAATTTAATCACTCCATTCAACGAACGGATACACTCTAAATACGCATTCATATTCAGCCAACTTTGGACTCAGAGCTAAAGCACTTGAAAAAGAAAACTCGAGAGAAGCAAAAAAAGGTGTCCTAAGTTTTCAATCATGTTTTTTTTTTTTTGGCAAATTAATATTTGATTTTTTTGTTTTAAAACTTAGACAATTTTGTTATTGTTGAAAGTCATCCCAAAGTGGCTTGGGCAAGATTGAGCAATATGACCCCTATGCTCTCACAAATCCGATTCTGTTTTTCTCCCTTTCAACTTTGATCTTCTAAGAAATTTTTTCCACACACAGAAAACAGTAATTTTAATTTTTGAGGACTTGTGGTTCTATAGGACTCTTTCTACAAGAAACGATAGGGATTTTTGGTCACTTAGGCTACACGGTAAAGTATTCAATTGCTTGAAAATAAAAATTGTCGCTGAATGACCGACACTCTATTTCAGTCAAACATTCGGTTCAAACTTATCATTTGCTAGTAACTCCATGGACCACATGAAAAGGAAACTAAAGATTACGCAACTGCAACCGGCAAGTTCAAACACCTGTAACCGGGGTCTGCTACGGCGAAACATGTTTGAACTTGTTCAGAATTGTATGAATGAATTCTTTAAAGAGTTGTAAAAGTTGCTGCTCCCATCAAATTTGGAATATTATAAAGAATTATAATATTCCATCATTTCCTCCTGTCTACAATCCTTTTTTAATCCGAAGTACGTGTCTATTTGCTCTTTGTTGTTAATTCACGTAACCAATATCTGAGATTTGTTAAAAATTGCATCTTACTGTCATGATTAATGTTTGTTATACGATCAGAAAGATCTCAGATTTAACTTCCAGTATTTAATAATTATTTTAAATGCCATGATTGATTTTTTACCTGTCATCATTTACACTTAATTTTATTATTTTATAATTAATCATTTTACTGAAGGCTGTTGACTCAATGTGTTTAATTTTGAACTGCGCTAATCAAGTGTGCTTTCTTTGCATTTTGTGTTCTGAGAAAACATTGTTTTAATGTCTCCGTGTTTAGATGTTCTTTTTGATAAAATGCTAAGTTAATGATTATGTTCTGTTTTTTTATTCTAGTAAAAAGTTTTTTGTTCTTAGGTACATTACGTGAACTATTTGTTGATGAACCGTAACGTCAAAAAGTATGAGTCATAGCTACCGAGCTCTTTAAAAATGTTTGCATCCTCAATAAAATGCTTATATTATTCGTCAAAAAATCTTTTATACTCTGTCATGAAATAAACGTTTAAAAATATTTCTTGGTTTATACTATGTTATCATTAACATTGCATTTTTTCTTTCTTTCTATAAGAAAATAGTGTTTTTTTAATTGATCGGTAGAGTAGATTTTTTTAAAAACTTAAAAGTTGAAGCAATGTGCATGTAATGCTCATGGCAACATCTTATGTTACAAATCTTTGATTTTGTACACTATGATTGATTTACTGTCTCTCCTCTTTGCAACACAGTAAAAAAATTCTTTTACTCTTAATTAAATGCTGCAAATTTTTACATTTCAAAATATCATTCTATAAATATAACAATGTGATTATTTCTTCATATTTAGCAATTTGTTAAAAAATAAAAACATTAATTCATTAATTGTGCAAAGACTATGTATACTCATGTAGGAGAAAATACAAAGTGCATTTGCCACTGTGGTAAATTGAACCTTACTGATAGCAAAAACAACTAACCTTTCACTAACAAAAAATTAATGCTGTCTTATTTTTTTCAATCAAAACTCACATGGAATTTTCTTAGAGCTAAAAATGATATCCTGGTAAGTTTCTTAAGGATCAAAATGAAAAATACAACTGTGTCACTTTTATTGAATTTAAGGAAATCCAATTAATTATAATATCCAATGCAAGATATTACCCTGCAAAGTCAGCGTAAGAAATCCTTGCCTGGAAAAAAAAACAGAAAAACTGGTCCTGTGGACCTATAAGGTGAAGGATTTATTGGTCCACAAACAGAATGACTGGTTCACTTAACTTAAAATGTAGTTTAACATGAAATATGGTTCAACATAAATGTATAACCATTTTATTTGCAACTTATTGGTAACAGTTAGTGTAATCCTTGGGTTGGCAATGTGTTTTTTTTTTGCAAATTTTTCTGTAATTCTCGCCAGTTGTCTTGTATTTTATTTTGTCTTCACAGCTTACAAAGTTTGCCGCTAAATGTTAACGTGTTTGTTCGGCTTGCCATCACATGTTCGTCACCAATCCGTAGGTTATACTAAAGCTCTTCCATTTAATAAAACAAAACTACTGTTGCCAAAGTGAATCTAGGTCAGGGATCCCCAACTCTATGCAGGGCTGCAGAGAGCCACGGCGGGCCCGTAGTCAGTTTCTTCACCGCAGGCCCCCCACTCCCCCCCCCCACCCGTTTTTTCAAGAGTTTTTTTTCGTTTGTTTGTTATTCCCCCCTCCCTTTTTCTCCTTTCTATTTTTCTTTTTTTTGTGTTGGTGTCGCTGTGCCCCTAGTTTCCGACTAGGCTGACATGGTCTCTCATCGGGCCTGACCCTATGTCCGCAGGTACCACAATGTCCGCCATTGAATCCGATAACGATTCGGATGAAAATAAATCGAGTTTTTAATAAAATGTTACGTAGAAAATATAATTTTATTTTAAATGATTTACCCATTCACCGTCAAAATTGAAAACTGCATACAATGCAAATAAACATCCACATTTCAGAGTTTTTTCCTTTGAGAACAGAAGAACTGGAGGCATAGAAATTTTGTCTATCTTTGGGTGACATTGTTTCAAAACCCATTATATGAAATGAGAATTTCTGAAAAATAATTTAGAAAAACCTTTTTATAAAATAAAAAAAAGTTTGCCGATTTCATGTACTTGTGAAAATTGTATTTTTTGACAGTGAGTCACATAAAATCTAAGTACTTCTTCTGATATTTTCCTTTTGTGCACTTTGTCATCTATTGTATCCTGACTTTTATGTTCATCAGCCGCCTGTAGGGGAGGATACATTGGCAAGATCATTAATGTGCCCCCAAAGCACAGCAAGAACATATGAACATCACGAATTTTGTAGCACAAAAACATTTTCATGTTTTGTCAATGTCACGCTTTTCATGTTTTGTTGCCATTTTAAGAATAATGCCTCATATCACCACCTGGTTTAGACAGTTCCAAATCTTGATGAATTTGTGGTTGTTTTCTTTTTCTCCTCGCCGTTGTTTCTACTTTTGGAAGTATAGTGTTTCAGAAATAAATTAATCATTTGTAGTAACCCTGTATTCAGGAGTGCCCATGCCCCCTAAATATCGCAAAGACCATCCAAGAGCAAAAGCCCCCTCCCCCCCCAAAAAAAGTATCCCTCACCCCCTTCCCTAAAAATTTCAGTGTTGCAATCTGCATCATGGTGGCACTGCTGCTATAGTCAACACACTTTTCTCAGAAATTGCTTTTGCACAAAGATAAAGATTACTTTTTGTCACTTTCTTTAATTCTACTTATTATGTATAATGTAGTTGCCTTTCAGGTAAAAACCTAACATAGAAAACAGTGCATCAGTAAGATATATAGCTTTAATTGAAGATTTTTGAAAAATTTAACTTATTTCTCTTTTTATTTTTTAAGCTAGTCTGTTCTGGTGTACATTATGACCGCATGGTTTGTATGATTTGAAATAAATTTGAATTTTTCAAATATTACTTTGAGAAAAACTGTCGATTGCTGATAACACTTAAAAACAGCCATTTTCTTCTGGTGTAATGGTGTACTCTTAAGGATTGCTTCAAGGATGAAAGCTTTTCAAGAGTAGCTGGGAGTAATAAGCTCGGCAGCATCGGGGAAGGAATAGCTCAATCCCGATATGAAGAGGACTTAGTAATGATTTACTGTAAGGCTATGCTTTTAAATAATTGAACCATTTCAGGTGGGAGTTATAAAAAAGAATTTCTTCAAAATTCTTTATATTTTAAATGATAAAGGTCAATCATTTTAAATTTATATTTATATATGTGCAGTCAAACCTCGCTATTGTAGTCCTGTTGTACAATACAAAACTCAATATTGAGGAAGAATATTTTATGCAATAAAAACATGACAATATCTAATTAACAATTTTCGAAGTAAAATTATGTGAAACATTGACATTTTATAAGTTTTAAATGTAGCTGTGTAGTTTAAGTTATGATCATCAAAATTTAAAGGTAGAAATGGTGCATGTTATATTATCACACGTTAAGGATTAAGAGCTTTTCAGTGTATTTACTGTTATTTTGTACAACACGTCTTCATTGCATGTACTGGGTATATTTGAAAATGCTTCAACAAACTTAAAGGGATGATAGTGCTCTTCAAGAGAAACAAAATTTACAATTGAAAATGCTCACAAAAACGAAATGCTGAAGCACGCACACAAAGCCAAAAACTGACTGATACAAAACAGGTCACAAATTTAATAAACAAGGAAGATTTTCTGGAACATTTTAGGTTTTGAAAAAGATTGAAAACAGTTGTTGAACTCTGCACCTGGCACCTGTAAAACATCTGTCGCAATGACAAGCTTTTGTTGATCGTTGTGCTGCATCGTCAATACCAAAAGCACAAAAGTCGTGTCTGCGCTTTTATCAAAATTGAATTGCGTTAATCGGCAATATTAAAAAAAAAAAAAAATCTGGAGAAGTTGCATCTGAATTAAGTGCATGGAGGTGCTAAACTTTAAATGGAAATTTCTCAATTTGAACTCGGCTGCAGATACGACATTTGCACTTAGCACGGCAGTACAGGCCTCTACTTTAAACAACTGCTTTAAACTTTTCTTGTAATATAAAATCATTTTTCGAAATCAACTTTGTGTAATAAATTTTTGATGTTTTGCATCCGTCAGTTTCTGACTTTGTGTGGGTGTAGTGCCTCTGCATTACATTTGAAACCCCATGTTCCATTGCATTTTATGTTTGTCTTCAAAAGTACATTCACTCTTTACAAGGACCCCTATTGTTCAAACAGAATAGGTAGCTATAACGAGAGGTCGTTATAACAAAGTTCATGTTATTTCATCATTTTTTTTTTAAATGCAGGAATAGTTTTTTAAAGTAATGCTTCGTCTTAAAAGGGAAACAAGAAACTGGCAAAATAATAAAGTAGTTACATTAAAACAGTTTTTTTGCTAGTTTCTTTCTCTTGTTTTAAACTTTATACTGAAATTTTATCCATAAATTACACATAACTTTAAAATAATATGTTTAACGACAAGATACATTCAAAATAACCAAGAGAAGTCAGTTATTTTTTAAATTAAATATCGTATTTTTATTTTTTTTGTTTGAGATTTTTCCATGTATATGTCTTCTCCTCTTACATAGATATTATAGAAGCTTTCCACTTTTTTGACTTTCTCCACAAAATACAAAGCTACAATTTGTTCACAGTTTTCATCATTTCTTTCTCTTTCATCGTTTACAAACCTTTAATTGTTTCAATGTAAATATTTTGAATTTAAAAGCATAAAATGTTTCAATATTAGTTTGAAATAGTTAGTCCTCAGGATAACAAAAGAAAACTTAATTTTGGACGTTATATTGGAATGAACAGTTAAATTTTTAGACCGTGTAATGAACTTTAAAATAGCATTGTCTGTTGCATAGGCAACGGGACTTAATGCATCGGTCATTATAACAGAAGAGTCGCAGTAATAGGGGGTCGTTCTAGACTGTATTATCAACCTTCTAAGTTTATTGAAGCATTTCAGATACACCTTCTAGAACCACAGCCAAAAGTAGTCTGTTAATTTTTCACTTTTTATTTTAAGAAATAATTTTTTATATCTTTTAGCAGTAAAGTAAATCTGCTCTGCAATATTTTGATTGTAAAATTTGAGCTTAAAATAAGGATGGACCTTAACATTTCCAGTTGTAATATTTGCTGGCCTATAACATTATCATGACTTAGTTTCATATGTACTAGAAACATTGTACAAAACTTCATCAAGATTGGTTTTGATCTGATGGTAACAATTTAAAAAAATTGTCGATTGAGCAATGACCCATTCAAATTGTAATAGACAAAGAAAAAAGGTATTGGCTCGATTTTTGAAGGAGTAGCGAGGTTTCTCTGCATTTGTTAAAGGTGTGAGAGAGTGAAGCAGTACAAAATGTAAGCAGCATTTCTAATTTAGTTTTATTGTTTAGAAGTATTTTAAGTTGAAAATTTCTTTTAACTTTACTTTAGCTAATAACATTTGTCAATATTTCTCTATTTTTTTTAAATAATTTTTTTATGATACTAAGCATAGCAACTGGTGTATGGTAGAGTTTAATTTAAATTCGCATACCTTAAGAAATATTTAGTTTATTTTTATTTCAAAACTAAGTATATTATGATTTTTTAAAGTACAATACCCTCAATCGCAAGCTTTCTTTTCGTATAGCCTTGGTTTTCGAGATTTATCTTCCTTCTATCTATTTTCTTGTGTGAAATAAAAAAACATTCTATTTGCAAAAAATTCCCCACTTTGATTGCAGTGTAAATTTTTATTTTATCATTACTAAATCAAAGTTTGACTCGTTTTACTTCATTTTATAATGTAAAGCAGGCAGTGTAATTGCAAAAATTTTACACACAAATTTGGGCCTTGTTTTTCTTTCCCCCTAATTAATTTGGAGTATTTTTCTGTCCTGTGATCAAATGCATATGTTTCTGTGAGCCCATAGACAGCCAAAAGGGAACTTGTTGGACTCCCCCGAATTAATTAGAATGAGTTTTCTCTCGAGTCTGTATGTATGCGTCAGTTTCGTACAGTATGACTCCCCAAATCCGGAATGCTCATGGGCGCAACCTTTCCGGATTTTGGATTGTGACTCAAAAAGTAGTGAAACTCTCCACTGTTCTGTGGTATTTGTCATGTTTTTCCTGGTTTTACAAGTTTTTGCGCTAAATTTCTTTTATTTTTTAATCAATTTGAATGAAAGTACACTTCATTATGCTAAAGTCAGAGATAATTTGCAGTGGGGTATAATAGTCCGCGGATATTGCTTTTTATTATTACGCAATGTGACAATCAGTAGAATAAATAAATCATATTTTTACTCAAAATAATTATGTACTTTTGTTCAGTAGGCTTTGCATTCAGTTACAGCAAAACACATACACTATATGACCAAAAATATTCAGACACTTTCAAAAATTCACATTTTTAAGGATTTCTCAAGAAATAAAAGACCAATTACTTAAACTTTTGTCACATAAAAGGTATGCTCCAGCTGTCGTTTTCCAATTTAAGTTACATAACTCTTGCATTTAGGGGAATCAGTAACAAATTGAAGAATACAAAAATGGTTTTTGATCATCATTTAAAGAGCTGAGAATTAGCTGTAAATTTCAGAAATTAGTTAGCTTACTATGTAAATAATTTTACATATTTTTGAGCAAATATCACTGATATTCACAAAGGTATGATCATTCTTTTCAAAACTACGAATTTTATTTAAAGGTTTTTGGCTCATAACACACAAACTTTTTCATCAAAGCTTACCAAACTTTCAGAAAACTTGACAGCATGCAAGAGAAGTGTAATACTAAAATTTGAAGTTAAAATATTGAAAATTTGATAAAATATGGATATTTAAAGCAAATAATTTTTTACTGTGCATGCATCAAATATAGCAATTTATAATTTTCATAATCTAAAACTCAACAAGATTCCTCAACTCATGATAAAATTCCAGTTCAGTATCTTAAAAATTCTGAAAGTTATCAGCGATCTAATGAGCCGCATTTCAACAATTCTTGGATAGGTAACGAGCCATGAAGGGTTGTTTGCAAATAATCTGTTTTATCATGAATCACACTGAACGATTGCAAGCAAATGTTGCTAACTTGTGAACGACTCCTCACGACTCATTGCTTATCCAAGAATTGTTGAAATTCGGCTCATTTTGATTGCTGATAACTTTCTGAATTTTTAAAATTATAAGTTGAAGAATCTAGTTGGGTTTTAGATTGTGAGAGTTATGAATTGCTATCTTTCGCGCATGTCCAGTAAAAAATTAATTGCTTTAAGTGTCATATTTCATCAAATTTTCATCATCATTATTTCAAATCTTAGTATTGTGCATCTCTTGTATGCTGTTAAGTTTTCTGAAAATTTGGTAAGCTTTGATGAAAAACTATGAGTGTTATGAGCCAAAAACCTTCAGGGAGATTCTTGAAAAAATGTCCCGTGCGTAAAGCTAAGTTTTTAATTTTTTCGCACTAACTAAAGACTTCAAAAAATAATGCTGTTGGGGAATAATACATACTTACTTTAGTATACTTTCAAAGCATAACAGTTAATCCCATATTTAATTAATAATTACTCAAATAAAATAAAAAGATTAGCATTACGCACGGGACATTTGTTCAAGAATTGTCCTTCAATTAAAATTAGTTGTTTTGAAAGAAATGATCATAGCTTTGTGAATATCAGTGATACTTGCTCAAAAATATGTATATGTAAATCAAAAATATGCTATTTTATCATAACAAACTTGTACATATGAGAAATTAAAGATACTCAAAGATTGAAATAGTGTTTGGAGCTATTTTATTAATTTAAAAATAATTATTTTAAAAGAAGTTTTGTTATATTTAAAAGGAGTTTACTGTTTAAATTTTTTAATTGTTCTAACTTTTCAAGCTGTCTACTTTGCATGTTCAAACTTTTGAAAATTATTGTAAATATTACTTTTAAGTTTTAGTTATGTAGAATCATTAGGGCTGCTTACTTTATTTTTGTACTGCCTCAGTGTGATGTTCAGATGGTTTATGCAATTGTCTTCTTCAAAATTATTGGTGTTTTCCTTCAGGATTTCTTTTGCCTAGAATTAATGAATGTTCACTGTTTAGACAGCAGGTGGCAGGCACGAGTTTTTCAATTTGGAGAGGAGGACGAAATGCTAGGTAATTATCAAATAATATCTTATAGCTGGTAAGGATTTTGTTTGTATCTTAGGGATTTATCACTCCAGATGTTTTAATTTTTTCAGCACATCACATTTTTGTTGAAAAATAAAACATTAATCCAAAGATTCTGCACCCATTTTTTTTCCAGGAACCATTTGCAAGAAGTCTTCAAACGCACGTTGAGGCTTATTCTAGCACACGCACAAAATAATCCTGCTTCGGGTTGACATCATAATTCCTCCCTCAAACTGTCTTCACATAGAAACTCCGCAGTCAGCGACAGTTTGAGGGTGTAGTAATGACGTCAATCTGAAGTGAAAAGCTACCAATTTTTCCTGGAATAAGGCCCAATGTGTACAGTAGCATTTAATTTGACTATTCATCTTGTCTATCTCCAAAAGGGGTCTTGTAGATTATTTTTTGAAGAGGATACATTACAATATCCTTCAATTAAATACCTGTATTTTTTCAAAGCTTTATAATTCTTGTATGTAAATTTTATTTTAAACACAGGTATAAATGCATGAAAACAACATTTTTAAAAATGTTTTGCTATAAAGTCAAAACTCTATTTTTGAAAGATAATTTCAACTCAGTTAAAGTACTAGAGTTGAATTACCATAGCTAAGAAAATACTTTGCACTATGTTATGTAATTGGAATTGAGGAGCTAAACCTATGCAGCGGAAGGGGACCATCAGCATTATGTGTTTGATTGTTCTGTAACACTTCTTAGCTGATGGTAACCAATCTGCAAGATACTTGTTATGTAAATTTGTGATTGATAGATATACATATTAGAAAAATGCAAAGTTATTTGGAGTGCTCTTCCCAAATCAGTGGCAATTTACTGTTCGGAAAAGAGAATGTTTTAACCTTTTCTGATCCATTTTATATCATTAAAAATTTATTTGCGATTGTTCTGTAGCTGTGCTGTTTGTTTTATAATGTACTTATATTCAGATTTTACATTGAGAGAAGAAGGGCTTCCCATATAATTTACTGGCAATTAAAGCCATTATTATGAAGTTATTGAAAACCTATTTTTCCCTTTACTGCAGCACAGAATGAAAGAACTTAATGCATAAATTAAAATGAAGATTGTCAGTGTGATAAAAAAAAAAATTGTAGGAAAATGGAGCTACTTAATACAGTTCATTCGAGTAGATGGAATCCTATCCATTATAATGGAATGATTTGTTTGTATTTCATCAGCATGCTCTGTAGCTAAGCTCTATACAAAGATTCAAAGTGAATTTTAAAGATGTTGGATGCTATGCAATCCTGTAGTATTGAGGTGCTTAAATGTTTGAAAAGTTTTTTTTTTCCTTTTAAAAGCCTTATTTCAAAAAATTTTTGGACGAAATATTGTCAAATTATCTTTTGCAGAGCAATTTTTTTTTTTTACTCACTAAGTTGTAGAATGTTTCAACTTTCAAGTAGGAATTAGTTTTTTAAACTGTATAAAGTTATTTGCTTCAAATTTGATATTATATTACATAGTGACATCACCAGACCTAGTTAATATAGAAGAAAATGCAAATGCCATTTTTGCAGTAAATTGAAATTTGCAAACCGTTTTGATATTTTTAAAACAAATTTCTTCACAAAACAGCACTTGTTGCTTCCAATTTTATGGTTTCTCCAGTTAATAACTCAAAAAGATATAAGTATAATTGAAGGGGAGAAAGAAAGAAAAAAGAAAAAACTGTGCTGTTGTTGATTAAAGACACTCTACTTACATGTAACTTCATATTTTTGCTGTTGGCACAAATATATTACTTGAGAGGCAAAGTATTTTGATGCAGAACAGTTTTGATAAATTGTTTGAGTTTGTAGACAGTTTTACCTTTTATCGAAATCTGCACAAGACTTTCATGTTGGCTTTATATGTGATTGTTATTTACTTAAGTGAATAGTAGTTCATATCATACAATGAAATTTTCAACCTGTTTTTAAAATAAAATTTATTAAAGCATGCAAGAATTTTGCTTTGTAATATTTATAAATTTATTTATGCCAATTACTTCTGTTTCCAATAAAGACCCCCTTTCTCTTTCAAGTATCAATTTTTATCATAATATTTTAGTTGATTAAATTAAATTAAAAAAAAATTCTATTGTGGTTTTTTAACATTATAACCAAAGGTAAGTTCAGGGATTTTATGTATCTGTAGACTTTACTGGTGTTTCAAAAACAAATGTGTATAATTTTCCTTTGATTTTTTAGACAATGGCTGAGGAAAATTTACTGGAATGCCCAAGTTTTCCAGAAATTTGGAACCAAGAAACATTTCAGCTGTTTTATGATAAGTAAGTCATGAAAAAATTCTATTTTTAACCTTCTGTAGGGTTTTTTTAAATCAAAAATGCCTTCTGAACGGGATTTTTTGATCAAAAATAAGTTCCGAAGAGTGTTTTTTGATCAAAACAGCCCTAACAAAACTTTCACAAAGTTCTGATTCTAAAATGGACCCTTTATACAATTCTGTTTCATAAAGTTAGACTTTTCAAACTTAATGGTTAGTTGAATAGAAATAATTTTTATTTTCTGTCTTAGCGATAGTTCAAGCATTATAGATAGACTATAACACCCATAGTTTGGATAATAATAATTGTTAGTGCTAAAGATCTACCAAATATTCAGTTAGTTTTCAGTATACTACATATTCGTCAAACTGAATATTCGATTCGGCCAAATGCAATTGAACATGCTTGTAACAAGCCCTGTTTTAACGAGAGCCCGGATTTATCGAGAAAATTGAAAATGTTTGGTTGGTGCTATGTTAAGCCTATGGGAGTATGACTCGCTTTTAATGAGCAAAACCGCTTAAAACAAGCAGCATTTTTGTGATTTATGGAATATCCTTTTGCTTCTAATTCAACAATTTTTGACTGACATTTTAAAAAGTAGCGTGTCAGTCAGTTACCATGCTTTCATTTTTTTTTTAAATCATCCAAAATGTATTTCAAGAATTCAATTATATCATTAAATTGGGCTTAAAAATACAGTAATCAAGGAGAAAATATCTTTTGTACAATGAAATTTTTGCTTTGAATATTTCAAAATACACACTGTTTTGCTTCAAAAAAGTCTGTCAGTTATCCATGAGATTGCCCATCTAGTTGGGCACACAAAATATTTCTAGTGTCCCACTTTACAAAAAGAAGGCATTTTGTTATGTTTTTCTGTTATAGTTTATAATTTACTTTCAAACAACCAAATCCTTCTCAGTAATACAGTAGAATTTTGTCTAGTATATTGTCTTGCGGAGGTAAAGGGCAGTATCTGCAGAAATGGGTTTCTGAGGCATTTGAAAAAAATGTGTCATGGAGTTCATGATAACAATAGGGAAATCTTGGAATAATTTTTTTTTCATGATTTATTTTCAAGCAAGTTTGTATGATACAGTTATAAAAAGCACAATAGATGACAAAAAGGCAGAAAAGAAGAGAAAATTGCAAATGCTGCTCTTTACCTTTCCACTGCGGGATAGCATTTTATCTATGTTATTGCATTGTCCTAAACTTTTATCTTAATTGTGTCCTTATTTCTTTTTATTCTTCACTTTTACCCCAGTTAGTCTTAAAGTTATTTTCACTAAGCATGGCAGCTTAGAGCTTTTGTCCAAAAAGTTAAGAAATATTATTAAAAAAGTAAGGTTTTAAAATGTAACAGCATATTTAATTAGGTTTTATGTATGGTTTATTTTATTGAAGTATTTTGTTTATTTTTTACAGGTTTTGGGGCTTGCCATTTGAAACCGTTGATCAGAATTCAGTAAGTATCTTAGGTGGTTTGTTTTTTTATGAATGTCTAAGATTAGTAGTACAAACCCCAAAGAGTTCCTATTTTTCCTACTTTTTAGAGCTCCCTCCTTCAGGGTTCGTACGCCCTTGAAAAACCTTGAAAAGTGCTTGAAAAAAAAAAGCTCATTTTCAAGTGCTTGAAAACCTTGAAAAAGTTTTAAAACCTTGAAAAAGTTTCTTAGTGCTAAAATTCTCTCAAAAATCAACGAATTGTGCTTAGAAGTTTTAAAAAAGTATTTCACCAATGCAATTTTCTGAGCTTTGTGTTCAGTATGCAACATCGCGAAAAATTGCTTCCGTGTTTGGGATTTCAATCCTTTTGCATCTTGTAAATATTTTGATGTTTTTTACAACCGAAAGATATTTTGACATATGGTACCTTAGATTAGTTTATTTTTTGTTTGATTTCATTAATTAACAAAGAAATTAATTTGGAAACCATGACAACATTGAACTTACTCGGGTTTCGCGGAAAATTGCTCTTGTGTTTGAAATTTCAATCTTTTTGCATCCTGCAAATATTTAAATATTTTGGCTAATCAAATGTTAGTTTTGCATATGCTACCTTAGATTAGTATATTTTTTGTTTAATTTTAATAAAAAAACAAATAAATTTATTTCATGGGAAACATGCCACGTCGAACGAACTCTGACTTTGCGAAAAAATTGCTTCTCGTGTTTGAAATTTCAATCTTTTTGCATCTTGCAAATATTTAAATATATTCACTAATCAGATGTTATTTTCATATTTGCTACCGTAGATTAGCATATTTTATGCTTAATTTCAGTAAAATATAAGTTTATTTTATGGGAAACATGACAACATTAAACTTAATTCGCGAAAATTTGCTTCCCTTGTTTGAGATTTCAATCCGTTTGCATTTTGTAAATATTTTTATATTTTTGGCAATTAGTAGTTATTTTGACACTGCTACATCAGATTAGCTTATTTTATTTTTTATTTTAATAACTAAAGAGTTAAAGAATTTATTACCTTGGTCTTGTTTAATTATTTGCTTATTTATTTTTGCAATTTTGAATGATTATCTTTACCTAATTTTTGGTGATAACAGATTTTTAAAAAAAAAAATTTAAATTTCAGCAGTTGAGCACCTAACAAATTAACTTAAAGTTTGTATTTTAAACATAAAGTTGATTTATATAATTTTATTAATAAGTACATCATTTTTTTATATCTGCTAAAATAAATAAGGTGTATAACAGGGGTGGTTGTGTTATGATTATTCACTTGAAATCCAGTAGTGTTCATTTTTATGCTTTTATCTCCAATTTTCTCCTTTTCCTCAAATGTTCAAAATTACTACTTTATTAAGGTTGTGGGTACTTGGAGCTTACTGAAAGAGGCTTTAATCAGCAAAGGGGTAGATAGCTTAAGGAGGGTCATTCATCTTCATTTGGATCTAATAAATTGACCAGTACCAGCCTAGCTAGGCCCAGTGCCTGTTGCTGGTTATCAACAGGCACTGGACATGGTATTTCTATGCAGAATATTTTGACTTAATAAACTATTTTATGAATTGTATGCATAGCAAAAGCTATTGTTGTACATATGTATATTCAAGTAAAAGGGGTCTTAGTTTTAAAAATTATTCCCCCCCCCCAGCCCCATTTTGCTCTTTGAAACTTTCAGGTAAATTTTTATGAACTCACAAATCACAATTACACCTGAATATTATTGCCTTTCTAAATTTAAATTCTAATTTCAACAATAACCCATTTTTTCTCAAAATAAAACTACTTTTGTCATAATATATGTTAGAGACGTATCGAGTAGCACTTTGGCCGAGTACCGAGTACTCGGCCTTTCACTACTCGGTCGAGTTACCAAATACTAATTATGTTTTAAGAAGAAACACCGACACACATGTGACGAATTTTGAACTTACTGGAATAGTAGTACAGACCTCCTTGTCTATATAATAGTTTTTAAAACTAAATTCCTGCTGAAATTTAACTACGCATTATATAAACAATTTTGTTAGTGTCAAAAATTTTACAAAAAAAAATATTTTTTAAATTAAAAATAAATAAAAGGTATGATTAATGAAGTTGGAATTAAAACACCAATCAATTAATAGTTCTAGTCCGCCAAACATAAATAATTTTTAAAAGCAGATAAAACAAATGTGCAGGAACACTGCAGACACGTGTTTCTGCCCCCCCCCCCCGTTACAAGGAACGTCTTTTTCAGTGCATAACATGTGAAAAATGTAAAGACATTCGACGAAAAAATCCGACTTTTGTCGGATGCCTTTAAATCTACGAGCTCCCATTTTGTGCATTGAAAAAGGAATTCCTTGTAACGCCAAAACACATATCTGCAGTGTTCCTGCACTGTACTTTTAAGGTTGTTTTATTTTTTAAGCAAAGGTATTTTTACATTTTTTATAACTAATTTTTGTTTGTAGCAAAAATCCATTTTTAATATAAAAATTCCATATTTTCTATACTTATCTTTTTTGCATAATTTTTAATAAATAAGTTTTAACTTTGGGGACATTAAAATAAAGATTTATTCCATTGAAGCATTACAAACTTCATTATTCTCAAAATTTAAATTTGACTTATAAATTTTAATTGTAAATGATTTCAGAATATAACGCTTGCTCCTTTTTTTATAAATTTTAGTATCTGCCTTAGACAATATACAATTTTTTGCAACTACTCGGTATTGGCCGAGTATCTGATCAGAATTTGGCCGAGTACCGAGTACTCGGCAAATTGACCGAGTAGCCCGAGTACCGAGTAGTTACTGAGTACTCGGTACGTCTCTAATATATGTCAACTTCTTGTGAATCTTTTCAATTTCGAAATATGGCTCTATAAATCTGAACTTGCACATTTATTGTCTATTGCAAGTTAATCAATGAAAGCTGAATAGGCTCAAGTTTGCATTCAGATTATTTATCTCTGCTTAAGCTGCTTTTGTATATTTTGAGGTGTAGAGACTGTACTGTGGACTTTCATAAACTTTTCTTACTTCCTATTTTTTAAATTTACTCGAGGACAGTTGAAATGCCTTATTGGCTGAACAGCTAATAAATACATACGAATAATTGATTTGCATACTTATAAATGATTTACAAACCTAATATTTTTAGAACTTAATAGTGCAAACTGAAATAACTTTCTGGGTAGTGTTTTGTCCTAACCGCCCTTATATTGTAATAAACCACTGTATAGATATTGGAAATAAATGTTGAAACCGGGGGGGGGGGGGGGAGTGACTTCAAAAACTCCTCTCTATTTTAGTTTCTTCCCATAAAAGTTAAAAGCACTTATGAAAGGTTTTTTTTAAAAGTATTAATTTGCTGATTCTAGAAAATATACAAACCTCTGACTGCTGCAACCTTTGAAAAACCTCAAAATTAAACCTCTTGGTATCTGCTTCTCTTTATGACCAAACTTTTCAAACATTTTCAGAAAAACTTTCAACGCAGTAGATTTTTCACCAAAGTGTCTCTCATTGTAGAAAAAGCAATTTTGTTTTCCTATACTTTTTTGTATTATTGCCTTATTTCTATGTGTTTGTAGTAAATGAAATCTGCATACAATATTTTTAGTACAAATTTATGATATTGCCTTGAAAACAAAATTTTTTACCTTGAAAAGTACTTGAAAAGTGCTTGAATTTTTTTCTGCCTAAAGGGTATGAACCCTGCTCCTTATTTTCCTACTTTTTTCTTTTTTTTTTCCTACTTTTTCTTTCTTTAGTATAGCAATTCTAATTGTGCATTGATTCTTATTTTTACAATGCCGCACCGATCATTTTCTGCATGTTTCAATTTTGCAAAGCAAAAGAAACAAGCGGATCCTGAGCTTTTCATTGACTGACTACTGTAATTTCTAGAAATAAAGCAGCGGCGTCTGCATGTTTAAAAGTTAAATTTTCGTAAGGGACTTTTTTGCCGTTACGGCATTTATGATCGATTTTTCTTTTTATCACTCCGACTTCAGTCCTACTGTTTTAACGAAACAATAAAGAAATAGATACTGCAATGATATATTATTAACCCATCAATTAGAAGCTTTTATTAAAGTAAAGAGCCGACTGATAAAATGTGCGGGAAAAGTCAAAAAAATTCCCTACTCTACAATTTTTTGTATAGTTGATTACAAGTGAAATGGAGCTCTATTTAAACAGAAAGGCAATGTAAAACCTTAAAAGGAATGTAAAGAAGCAAAAAATGAAAAACCTGTACACTGTACATATTTTATTGATGTTAGTACAAAATAAAAGCGACAGATAACAGAAATTCGCAAAAACAAACCACTTCAAAAATAATCGGGGAAACTAAGTTTTTTCATACATAAATATGATTATTGTTCATTCTAAATCGTAAACATGATTATAAAATTTATAAAATTTCATTTTCTTTCCTTGCAAAAAGTGTATTGCAAAAAAAAATAAAAAATGGCAGAACCTAGATGGGCGAAAATTGGAGGAAATTTGGAGAAAAATCAGAAATCAATTTAAATGCGAGATTCTGTTTTTATTTCTTCACATTTTTAAAAGTTGGGGCATATAGCCAAATATGTACTGTATTTTTTTTTCTTTTCTTTTTAATGGGTCTATTTTGATACATCATCAATATCAATGAGTTGCTCATCATTTTTGTGTGCTGCGTTTATGGCAGTGCAGCATTTTTGAACATTTAAAATTTTTATCAAAGTTAAATTAAAGAGAGGGGGGAGGGAGAAAGAGATATATGCAGACATTTGATGCCAGAGGCTCCCCCCTCACTCTCAATTGCGTAAACAATTTCTGAATGAATATATTCGTTGTATGGGGAGGATTGAGAGAATCTACATGCCTTCCTTTTTATGCACAGAGAAACATCAGTAACTCATCTTTGTTTTTGATAAAAATGTTATGTTTACCATGCATGGTTTTTTCCTTTATTTTTTCCGTTGGAAAAATTTTGGAACAAGAAGGGGATCAAACCAATAAAACAAAATTCGTTTTTATTGCTTGATTAAAATTAAAACTGGCCCGTCATTTTGATTTTTCCCCCCTCGAAGGATGTATACTAAATGCAAATTTTATCTGAAAACAACAAAAACCACGCAAACTTGTATAGATAGTTAAGCATTAATTTTCCAAAGTCAGGGAGGGGAGACATTGACCCAACTGACCCCATAAATGACGTGCCTGAAACAAAAATTCATGTTGAATGCTAAAAATGCATAACATATTAATACGAACCCTTTAGTTTACTTATTTCATTATTTATTTAGTTTAATTATTTTATAATAAATTTTACGTCCCATATTTAAGAACAAATTTATTTTAGTTCTGCGTTTAAAGTCTTTTTCCTTTCTTACTTCCTTTTACAAACGAGCTGATGTGTGCATCACATCCTTTTACTCCAATTTAATGTCATTTCCCCATCATTGGCAATTTTAATACGATCCAATTGTTTACTCTCTAAATATCACCAAATGTGGCCAAATTAAAATCAAATTTAAAATTAAAAAAATCACCAAATTTGTCCCCAAGTTGGAGAGAAAACTTGGCGACCTAAAGACTGGCGAAATATTGCCAAGTGTCCGACAAATTGTAACACCACTTGAGTTTACATCGAAATTAACAATGATTTCCTCCCCAAAAGGGGCAAAACAACCCCTTAGAAACATCCGAATGCAACGAAAATTGAAGGTGCACAACTCGGTCCCACTTGGATACTACGTACCAAATTTCAACTTTCTAGGACATACTGTTTTTGAGTTATGCGAGATACATACACACATACATACGGACGTCACAAGAAAATTCGTTGTAATTAACTCGGGGGTCGTCAAAATAAATATTTCGAGTGTCTAGGTTCCTAGGCATATATCCACGTGTGGTCGGATCGAAAAAAAATCTCATTCGGGGGTGAGAAAAATGGAAATTAAGGCCGGTTTTTGAGTGAAATTTTTTTCGCGAATACAATACTTTCTTTTTGTAAAAGGAAGTAAAAAGGAAGTATTGTATTCGCGAAAAAATTTTCACTCAAAAATCAACCTTCATTTCCATTTTGCTCACCCCTGAATCAATGTTGAGTTTTTTTTTCGACTTGACCACACGTAGATAAGTGCGTAAGAATGTATAGACACGCGAAATATCCATTTTGACGATTCCCGAGTTCATTACCACGAGTTTTCTCGTGACATCTTTATGTGCATATGTATGTCACATAACTCAAGAACGGTATGTCCTAGAAAGTTGAAATTTGGTATGTAGATTCCTAGTGAGGTCTAGTTATGCACCTCCCCCTTTTGTTTGCATTCGTTTGTTTCTAAAGGGGTCTTTTGCACCTTTTTAGGGGAAATCATTGTTAATTTCGATGTAAACTCAAGTGGTGTTATAATTTGGCGAACACTTGGCGATAAAGCGCCAGTATTTTGGTCGCCAAGTTTTGTCACAAATTTGGCAACAAATTTTGCAATTTATTTTTTTTTGAAATTTGGTTTCAATTTGGCCATTGTTGGTGATATTCAGAGAGTAAACTATTGAAAAACATTAAAACTGCCAATAATGGGGAAATGAAATTAAATTGGAGTAAAATTAAATCATGTGATGCACACATCAGCTGTTTTTTTTCCAAATTCAAACATCTGCCCCTGTTTATGCAAGAATGCATGTCAGCTGCTTAGTTTTAGTATTTTCAAATGATAAATGGATGCTTTCGAAGGAATGTTTTTGACCAAACAAATCTTTAACAAAAATCGTTTTATTGCAGTAAAATGAAGTTTTTTTTAAAAATCGTTTTATTGTTTTATTGCAGTAAAATGAGTTTTTTTTTTTTTTTTTTTTTTTTTTTTTTGCGATTGCTATATTGTATTTTATTCTTTCACCCTCAAAAATTTTATTACTGTATTGTTGAAAGGTGTTTCTTTGTTTGGATTTTATTTTCATATTTTTGTAATTAATATTTTTGTTTACACCAGTTTATTTTGATACTGATGATTGTTAGCTTGTTTCTTTCGTTTTGTTTTAGTCACTCAGTCTTTCATTAAATCCCTTTAATACTTCAAAAGTACTGTTAGCTTATTTTACATTAGAAAAAAAAGTTTACGCTAAATTTGTTTCCTCTTGATGTGTGTTCAGTCCTATCTCTTCCTATTTTTTCCTACTTTTTTAAGTGATTTTTTCCCTACTTTTCCTACTTTTTAAAATTTTGATTCCTTATTTCCTACTTTTTTCCCAATAAAAAGCACTTTGGGGTCTGGTAGTATTAGACCCCTTTTTAACTAAGCTGAGGCTTTTTTTCAAACTCTCCACCACCTTACAATCTTCTGGGTCTTAAAACTCAACATGTTGCTCTAACTCATTCATTTTTATAAGCTCATCAATAGTCGGCTCCTCATTCTAGGAATCCAGCAGTTTTTGAACATCATCACTATTAACTTCTAAATTGATTTACCTGGAAAAATAGTCTTCAATCGCACATTACCACATCAGACTCTGACCCTGGCATTGATCAAATTGTATTGCACTCAAAGTAAAGACGTTTAAGATTTAAAAATCATATAACTTCGAGTTGGCTTAGGTCAAAATATTACTTACCCTATATATATATAGGGTTGGCAAGCTTTTGCCACAGGTGAAAAAAACCATGGGAAAAAAAAAACTTGTTTTTCCCCACTTGGCAAAAAAAGATTTTTGTCAGTTTTTGCCGAAGTAGCAGGAAAACAATTTACATTAACAGTTTGTGGACACAGTTTGTTATTATTTTTTCTTCTACAAGTTAATAAACATTTTATTAAAGGGTTTTGGTTTTATGAGGTAAAGAAGCTTTTCCACCTGCATCTTACTAATTTTTTTCTGAGTTTATAATTTTGAATTTTTATTGCCAATATTAAACTTAATTTACCTCTGAAACTTTGTAATGTACAAACAAGGGTCATGAAGAGTTGCAGCACATCTTTTTACAGTATCCTTTTTTTTCGCGTGTTCTTTCTTTAATTTTAAAGAAACAAATAAACCATGTATAATTGTACACAATTGCGCTCATCCCCCCCCCCCTCTATTTTTAATTAATTTGTTATTATTTTTTAAGTTATGCTTTGAAAACTTACTGAAAATTAGGAGTGCTTTTCAGGTAATAAATAAGTAAAGCTGAAATCAAACATTATGCATTATTATAAAATTTTTTGAAAAAATTTGTCTGAAAATTTTTATTTATAAAGTTTTTTTCCTCTTCTCATTAGAATGAAGCTGGATCAGCTTCGGAAGCAATAATACCACTAGGAATACAGGTAAGATTCATCAATTAATTAACCAGTTTAAGAAATAATGATTTTTTTCCCTTATTAATTATGCTTGAAATGATTCTGCAGTAATTAATACAATACATGGCACATATTGATCTTAAAACATAGTATTTATTTCTAAAATTTCAGTTACAAAAAAAGATCAGGAAAATGGGGATAACTGTAAAAAATTAGTTGTATATTAAAGCATTATTTTTAGCATACATTATTGAAGTGAGAGGCAAATTTTATGGAAAGTAACTAAAATC
The DNA here is from genome assembly GCF_026930045.1 of Uloborus diversus. Classification (NCBI taxonomy): domain Eukaryota; kingdom Metazoa; phylum Arthropoda; class Arachnida; order Araneae; family Uloboridae; genus Uloborus; species Uloborus diversus. The sequence continues at coordinate 123,394,028 of NC_072734.1, read as the reverse complement.
TCTTTTTTTTCAAGCTATATATAACTATGGTTGTTATTATTGCTTTTTATTTGTTATTGTTACTAAAATCCCATTTTGGAAAATTTGCTGTATTGCACCATTTTTTAAAGTTTTTTTTTTTTTTAAATATAAATCAAAATTTTGAAAGATAGGCAACAATTTCTAACTCCCGAGTCCTTGAATAAAGGGGTTGGTGGAGCCAGAGTTCAATCTTAGTTGCATCACTCAATAATATCAATTTTTTATATTCTTTGGAAAAAAATATCGTTTCTTAACTAAAACCATTAAATAAATATATAATTGGTTATCCTTTTTCTTTGCATTGGAACTCATAATATGGTTTTAAAAACTTCATAATAACTTTTCAGGATAAAAAAAAACAACTTGAAGATTGCATCATTTAATCATGAAATTCCAAAATATTTTATAGGATATAAAACCTAACTTAAACCATTAGATTCACTAAAAATATTTTGAACGCTTTCTTAAATACATAAAAAAAAGTAACCATGCCAAGTTTCAATACAATTTGAGGCTGTGGATGGTGGACCACATTTTTTTGATGGTCATTTGCATTTTTGAAATAATGAATAAAATAAATGGTAATAAAATCTTTCGACATTTAAAATGACTGAAATATTTGCAGGATGCAAAAAGATTGAAATCTCAAACAAGGCATGCAATTTTTGGCAAAACACGTTAGCATGTCTCCCTAACTTACGTTTTCGGCAGATATTGTGGAAGATGAAGATTTGAGGGGTTAAAAAAAAAACAAATAAGGGAAAGCATTTCTTTGGATGAAACATTTCGGAGGGGATTTGAACCTTATAAACCACCCCCTTGCATACTGCCCTGTTTTTAAGGGTTTTTTAGGGACCTTAATTTTGCTTGATGAAATTAAGGATTTTTTAAGAGAAGTATAAATCCTGTTTTAGAATAACATGATCTTGCTAGACCCTAAGAAATTTTCTCTAAAAAAGAAAGAAATAAAAACCTATGGTGCTGCTGCCTTTTTTTCTTGAGAAGGGGAGGGGGGGGGGCGTGCATTTAACCATAACATATGCTCAATATAAAGATCTTTTGTTTTATCTATACTTTATAACTCTTGCACTCATTTTTCTTCTGAAAAAAAGATATAAAAATGAAATAATAAGGAAAATAAAAACAGCTGCACAGTAGGCGTTGCAGAAAAAGAATTAGGGGAGGATCTGATATTTTTGTTTTTCCCCCCTTGTCTGAAAAGAAAGCTTTCGTAAGTTTTGCAATCTTTCATTACTTGTATTGGAGTGCAATTTTTTTTTTCTGCTGAAATTTATGATTTTGCCTTAATACATAAAATCATTACTTCAGAAATATTTATGTAATATGATTCATCAAGAATTGGTTTAAAAAGTTTTTCAAAAAGCTAATTATTAGAGGGTAGGATCACATAAGTTCAGATCATTATTATATGCAGTGAAATTCCGTCACAACAAATACCAATACAACATACTAAATTTTTAGTCCTGATTTAATTTCCATTGCATTGCCTCAATTCCATTTCAGTGAAATTCCCGTTGCAATGAACATAATTTGAGGTTCCTTTAAGTTTGTTATAACGGGAATTTACTGTAGTATGCAACACCTGAACACCTCACCCCCCTCCTACTTTTCCTCAATTTGAATGTGGTCCTTGAAAAATTAAAATTACATATTATCTCAACTACATATTCATTTGGCAATTCTTGTTGTTACTCTTATTCCTGGGTGAGCTGTGATGATAATGACTTAGAGTCAATCCAGGTTTTTATTTTTAGGGCAGCATTTCGTGAATAAAAGCAGGAAAAAAAATTAATTTAATTTTCTTCTTTTCTTGCAGAAAGTAACTTTTTTTTTCTGTGGGGGGTGAGTGGGTGTTTATCATTAAAAATTTCTTTGTGAAAATAATCTCATCTCATAAAAAGCACTTTTAGCCATCCAATTATAATCTGAAAGCTAGAAGCTAGAAGTTTTTACTTATATTTTTTAAATTTTCATTAATCATTTTTAGAGAAGTGTTTGAGCTTAAAAGTTTTGAAAAAGCTGCATTTACAAATAAATTTTGTGAAAGGACTAGTTTTAAAATGTGATATTTGGTGAAGTGACCGCCATTATGATACAGAATTTTTTAAGTGGGTGCAAAGGAGACCCAGTTTGTGTCTGAATTGATCCCTGGTGATAGTCTGAGAAAATAGATGAGTCAAAACATATGATGATGATTTGAAATTGACTAAAAAACAAATTTTGAATTAGTTAGAGATGTTTACAAAATCTATCAAATTCAGTTTAATTTTAAAAACACTGCATCAACTTGTTTTTTTTTTTTTTTTTTTTTTTTTACTTTCCAAAATTAGTCAAAAATAAAGGGTGCACTTGTTCAAGGCGAATTCTTTTCCAATTCTGGCAGTAAATTTCTAAATTTTAAAGGATTGCAAAATTTTGTATTTTCAAGTTTCTGTTTCTTCTGTTTTGATAGCCACAGCCATATTCATAAATAGCTATGGCGACGTCATCAAAGTTAATCTCGTTTGAGACAGAGCTCTAGAAAGTGTGTATTAGCCTTTCCGCTGTGCTTTTGCGTGTTTTGATGTAAATACGTGTGTGACTGTTGAGTTCACGGTATTAATTGATATTTGCCTAATTGCTATGGTTAATTTAACAGTTGCTAACGATATTTCTTGTACATAGTTGTAAATAAATCTCCTGTGTTTTCTCAAGAACTGTCGTCATGTAAAGAATTTCTTGAAGTTGCTGGACTCGTAACTACATATTGTACTGCACTGAGAAAAAGGAAATTTGAGATTGATTGAGAGTTAAAAATTTGAAGATTAATGTAAGTTTAAAAAAAAAAAAAAAACAATTTTATCCCAAGTGCATCAATACAATGTTCCAAACTGCTCACAGTTCAAAAGAGCGGTCGTTCATTTTTTAAGAGAACGAATGCATCCGTTCATTTAGACCCGTTCGTTCATGAATAACACATCTCTAGTTCGTTGTCCTCTCATGCTATTTGGCTTTATATTTTGCAAGAAAATACAGTCAATTTGCAATAACTCGAAGTCCGATAATTCGAATATTACTGCAACTTGAAGTTTTTATCAAGTCCCAACCCCTTTGTCTTTAATTCCATGCTAATTTTTCTCAATATCTCGAAGTTGACTTCCTTTAACTCAAAGTTTTTTCCAAGATGACTCAAAAATTTTTTCGAAAGACCGAATAAAGAAGAAACAAGTGACCATGAGAGAAAAATTAATTCACCTTTGCTTGCAACTCCTGCACAATAGACCTCTAAAGCAAGAAGCCTGTTGAGCCAGTGTGCGATAAAGGAGTTACAAATGCGGAAATAGTTAGCTTGTTTTCTTTTGTTGTACTGTGCTGTTTACACTTTGACATGTAGCTGGACTACGAATTTGCTTTTAAGCTGTCAAGTCAACTGATTATACCTTTATTCAAAAGCTGACCTAAGTTAAGATGCGATCCCCTTCATTCTGTAGTTCAATTATTTGCTGATAAGTTCCTGAGAGACAGAGTGAGTTTTCTTTACTATTAAAAATGTCTCACCAAGTACTCCGTCAATGATATTAAAAGAAAAAGAAAAACTTCTAAAGCGGTAGAATCCATGAAACCGAATTTGAAACGAATGAAGATGCGCACCTTTCCAGAAGTAGAATCGGCTCTATTCAATGGGTTTCAGCAGTATCGAAATCAAAACAATGCTTTTGAATTATTTTTTCTTTCAATATTTTTGATTAAACTGTGCATAATATGCTTAACTTTTTAAGTTCTGTAATTTTGTCTGTAGTATGTAGAGATTAATTAAAATATTCGATGGTTTTTAATATTAAAAGTCAAAAACTGAAGCTAGCAGTAAGTCGAATTTCCGATAAGTCAAAGTTTTTTGTCGGTTCCTTTAGATTTGAGTTATCGCGAGTTGACTGTATTTAAAAATTATATAGTGCCTTGAAAATTTGTGTAGAGGTAAAGCATAATCAATTGTAACAATTTTTGCAGATATTTACATAATTATAATTGTAAAGAATTTTGAAAAGAAAGTAAAAATGAGAAACTAACAAGATCGAATTTAGTCAAGTTTATTGTAAATTTCAAACCAAAGGGCTAATAAAAAGCAAACACGTCTCTCCTGTTGAAGAAAAAACCATGTTAATATTGGAGGAAAAGTATGGTCTCGCGAAAAGAAATTATAACTAGCTATAAAATTAAATAATAATAATAATACACATAATATTAAAGAAACACACACACAAAATTAACACGCAAGAGACTGAATTATTTGAAGATGATGGACTTCTAGGCTTTTAAAGGAGATTGAATCGCGCATTGTTAACAGTACCACCGACCTGCGTGAATTCAGAATGTTAAAGCATTTGTTCTTCCATTTTATATTTGTTCACTATAGGTTTTCATAAATACTACAATTTTGTACAAAATTATGAAATGTGCCAACAAAACAATATGTTTTCAAGCATTTTTTGAAGAATTTCAAATACTGGTATTCCGGTATTACGTTTTAAAAATACCGAATACTGGTATTAAATTTTTGGTCCGGTATTGCAATTGTCCTAGTTGTGATGAAAGAGAAAACGGGGAGGATGGTAGTTTGGTAGATACTTGGCAGGAAAACTAGATATCATAACTTTTTAAGGCTGAGGGGTTTGGGGTTTAAGATATGTGAAGGCATTCTTTTATGTAGGGAAGAGATAATAGTTTTCTTGGCGGGGAAATATTTACAACAGTTGTTTTTGAGGAGATAAGTTTTACATGATGTTTTAACAAAAATTATTTTTTAAATCATTGATTAAAGAACTAGAAATTGATGATTAAACACTAATATTTTAAAACTTATGCTATTCTTTTTTGAATTCATATTTTTAATATACTACATTGTGTAACTACAAAAAATTGCAATTTATTGCATTTAAGTCAATCATTGCACTATATTTTGAACACTTATCTTTTCCACACATGAGTCAAAAAATTTGGTGAATGGAAAGGGAAAAAAAAAAAAAAAAAAAAAAACATGCATACAAATTGAAGCTTTTAATGAAGAATGTAGTTTCTACCTAACTAGATTAAAATCAGCTTTTTCATAAGTTATATATATATGTTTTGTACTTGAATGTTCACATTGAATAAATATATCAAATAATCGACACATTTTGTTCTGTTTTTGATATTTTCTCACAAAATATAGTTTCTCAAAAAAATGTTTTTGACACTTTTAAACAGTTTTGGACTACAGGACAGTAAAAACCTTGCCAACCTTGCTTTCATTTGCACGCATGCATAAACTTAGGGAAATTTGGTTACTATTATCAAAAAAATAACTCATGCATACAAATTGAAGTTTTAATCAAAAAGTCAACTTCTATGTAACTAGATTAAAATCAACTGCAAAAATAGGTTGAATGTTTACATTGAATAAATTGTTTAATATAAAATTCAATTTCTCTAAAGATATAGTTTCGAACGCTTTCGGACGGTTTTTGACGTAAGGGCACACGACGTTTGGACAGGATGGTAAAAACCAGGGTTTTTACTGTACTGTCCAAAGCCTTGACAACACTGGTGAGAGAGTTATGAATTATAATGCATCAGGTATATGTTGCAGCTATGAAGATGCATTAGTGATAGTGTTTGGTAATTTGATTTGAGTCTGTAATAGGCTTGCTCTTGTTTTGTGTATTAAGCATTTTTTCAGAACATAAAATCTGATAGGAATGCTGCATTGTAAAGTAATTTTTAGAAAGTTTTTAATACCTATTGCAATATACATAGTACACAAATTTGATTAAAAAGAAACAAATAATGTATTTTAAAGTATTGCTGGAAAATTTCATGGCAGAGTCGGTAGACATGTAAAATATGAACTAAAATTCTACTTGAATAATCACAAAAACTTGTCCATATAACTTTGATGAAAATGTATTTAAACTAAAGTCATAAAATACTATTTCAATTTAAAGAAACTTAAAAGCATGTCATCCTGGCATTTCATTACAAATCGCACTTACGTGCACCTACCCACGTGTAGCATTGAAAAAGATTGATGGGGAGGAACAATCACTTCATCAAAGTTTTATAACTTGAATCGCTACTGCGATTGCTCAGTTACGTGCAAATCAAAATGTCTTTCTTCTTTGATTTAGAATTGAAGAAAACAATTTTAGCATATTAACGTAGATGCCAAACCAAATTTAGTTTTTAGAAAAAAAAATATTTACATGACCAGGAATGTTGCCTCATTTCCAATATTCTTGGTGAGGATTTTCTTTTCAATAAAAAAGATTTCATTGAAAAGAAGCTTGTAAAATGAATTAATACTGCAGTCACTTGCGCTTCTGGGGGGGGGGGGGGGAAGGTTCAACATTCATTGCAGGTGAATAAGTGCCTTACTAGGAGCGGTAATTTGACGTAAAACTAATGTTTGTGAAGGGTTAACTAGACTCCTCCGTTTAGGAAAATCTGGACACGGGCTTGGTGTTCCCTAATGAGAGACAAATACATGGAGGTCCCTATTCAAAGGAGCTGGGACCAGAAAAACTGTCAAATAGAGGTGTCCCTAAAAGGAAGTACTACTATATTTTTCATTTTATCTCTTATTATTCGTTTATGATAAAGTCATGGGCATACCCAGGATTCCTGATGGGGAGGGGCAAGCATAGATGCAGCAAGATAAGTGTTTTTTAGTCCCCCCCCCCTGCACTCCAGTGCTGAACTCAAGGCTGAATTTAGCTCTATGCCGCCCCTAGGCAGATTTGAAATCTGCCGCCCCCTCCCCCCAAAAGAAGCAAAATTTCCTTGACTCAAAAACACACAAAAAAGTTCTTAATTTAAATTGGCAAGCTTATGAAGAAATGATGACGTTTCACCTTAAGGGGAGCCCGATTGGAGGTTACAGTGATCTTCCCAAAAATTCCTTGTCCAGCAAATTTTGAGATAAGATTGCAACATAGTTTTTTTTTTAGTTTTTAAAATTGTTTCTTAATGATGCCTAATGTTCCTTCTTATTTGATGTTATGTACGTATGTATGATATGCATGTAAGCTCTTGTTTTATCATTCGGTAAAATTAGAATTTTCCCCCTTCCAAACATTTTAGTTTGATGTGCCTCTGTTTATGTTACATAATTTTGTGCATTGTTCATGGCTCAAGTACTGCTCTTGGGCAAGTTATTAAACAATTCATATAAGACCAATTTAAATAATATTTACAATATGTATATGCATTTAGAATTATCAATTAACAGAGCATGGTTATTTTTTATAATCCTATAGTTTCATAAAACATGTTCTCTTTCATTCTTTGAAGTTTTCAAACATTTCCTTATAATGGCAATGCAGATGAATTACTGAAAAATGATATAGACATGAGTTAGAGCTATAAGGGGAAAATACAATGATAGAAAATGGAGAGATAAACAATAACTGAGATTTGTCTCAAATGTTAAGCATGTTAGTACATAAGACAGCATCTTTATTTTCAGAATAAATTAACTAAATTCTTTGTTTTATTATTTGTCCTCATATGCTCAAAAACACATTTTAATTTTAGAAGGAAAAAAAGATTACATTCCGAATCAATTCTGTTAAGTTTTTTTTCAAAGTTTGATCAAAACTGTGTTTTGAAATCGAAATTCTAGCTTGGATATTTAATATCTATATAGCTGAATCTTTGATGAGCACTGAACTTAAATGTTTTGTGTGTTAACAATTTTATCAGTTATTATCGTTATTTAAAGCAATATCTTTATCCTGTTTTTCTTTTTTTTCATGAACAAATCAACAATTTGAATAATCTTTTTCTGTTACAGTCGACGCTCGATATAACACCCATCTCTGTGCCAGAGAAAAAGGTCTTTATAATGAGTGGTCATTATAAGAGATAGATTTTTTTTTTTAATATACACATGCATCATGCATGTTCCGTTGTTCCAATACAATTGGCACTTTTTTTTAGGATTCCAGTAAAATGCCCAAATTATTTTTTAATGGGAATTTTTTTTTTAAAATTATTTGTGCAAAAAATATAGGAGAATAATAGGAGGTAGAAAATATAAGAAAAAGTGTATTACAGTACTTACAAATCATTTATTTTCTGAAGATAAAATCAGAAACAGCTGCTTTCCTTTTTAGCACATGTGATTTTTGCAAAACATAATTTTCCATTTCAGTTAGAGATGATAAATAGTGTTTTTCTTGCTTTTCAAATAAACACTTAAAAGTCTCTGGAGCATTTGAAACATTTTTCATACTGAGAACTTTGGTCTCAATTTCTTCTTCATCTGATCATAATACATTAATTTACTTTTGTGCACAACATCGAGAAGAACTTCATTTTCTGACAGACACGTGTTTGACACATTCTAAATCATAATTGATTTTAGCATAACCCTAAAAGTTTAACACTTCTACCAATTTCACTTTTTTTTTTTTAGAAATTTTTTACAGCATTTCATTTTCTTTGTCGAAATTTTCATCTTGGATTGGGTGACAAATCATTTAAGCATTTTTCTTTTGCTTTTTAAAATCAACAAAGTGGAGGCAATTTTTGATGATTTTTTCTGAATTCCATGCTGTTTTATAAAGATACAAAGCTATAAGGATACCCACTTTGTAATCTTCACCTTCTTTATGTCCGTAAACGGTAATAAAGGTCATTTCAAGTTACATATTAGTATAATTGTAAAAAACACCAGGAATAGTGTTCGCTGAATTCGGTCGCTGCATTGGATTAGATGATGCAGAACGGTCCTTATACCGGAAGGAAATTAACATAGAGTTCATTGGAACAAAGTTGGGACTTTTACCACTGGTTGTTATAATGGATTGGTCTTTATAATGAGTGGTCGTTATAATGAGCGCCAACTGTATTACGTTCACTCACTTGTGTTCTTACCACTCCCAGGGCCGGATTTGGAAGTGTGGAGGCCCCGGGGCAATGAAGGAGTGGAGGCCCCTAAACAGGGTTTGAAAAGATCATCATATTTTCGAAAATATCCGATACTTTGATATATATCCGAATATTTTGATATATATGTATACTAACTGTACCTGCACGGCGTTGCCCGTGCTAACAATTTAAAGGAAGTTCGTTGAATAAAAAAATCCACTTGGCTCAATTAGGATGGCAATTAGAATCACTTATATATCCTGTTCTAATTAATTGAGAGAAATGGAACAAACATCATCTAGTTCGGAAAGAAAAGCCCTTTCCAACGACCTACAATGTTAGGGGTGGCGAGGGGATTTTTTACCCCCTAATTAGGCAAAAAACGTGAAATTTCAGCTTAATTAGTTAATTATGAAAAACTAATTAGAAATTTAGAATTCAGGCTTCACAGACCCCCAGGGTACGCTCGAATTTTGTGCCAAGTTTCAAAGCTGTAGGTGCTATGGGGTCCTCTGGACATCGGGTACAAACAAAGAAACACCGTCACCTTTATATATATATAGATATCCGATATTTTCGACTCGTGAAAGTTAGAATATTTTGTAAAAATTTTATTGTGGGGGCCCCTTTGTTGTGAAGTCCCCGCGGCAGTAGCCCCGCCTGCCCTCCCCTAAATCCGGCCCTGACCACTCCTCACTGCGAGATGGTATTTCATTTGTAAATTGTTACTGGATTACTTTGTAAAGAGTCCTAAGTTTCTGCTTTTGAATACTGTCCAGTTGAAAAAAAAGTATATTACATTAAAATATTTTTTGTGAAGATTCTTATTCGTTCTTCGGTTTTTAATTTAGCATGTTTCCATTATTTAAAATCATTCAACCTTTTTCGCTTGTCACTCATTTTCATTTGCCTCCGAGCAGTGGCGGCTCCAAGGCCGTGCAGCCACACAGGGCCCCGCACCGACTTGTATCGAAAATCTTTTGTTTTTTTTTTATATTGTAACGTCTTTATAGAGCAAGCTAGACAAAGTTCAAGGCTCTGTTGAATGTAGGGCTCCATTAAAAAAGCAAAACAACGATGAGCAGGGCCCATTAAGATCTTGCAGGCTCCCTTCACTCATACACTAATACTACTTCAATATGTTCCTGCCCCCCAAGCCGGTTGCCCTAGTTTCTGGCTATATGATATTCTGGCCAGGGCCAACGATGATACGTTGGCCCTGGAGAATAATTCCAGATCTGGGGGGGGGGGGGGGGGAGTAATTGAGTTTCAACCTCTGCTGCATAGGATGGGCAACGGTTTGCAAAAAATGCGACTTCATCTGGGAGATTTTTACGTGGCCGCGTTAAAAGCATTTCCTTATTAAGTTGTATTTATGGTACTATTTCATATGATGTTTTTACCATGATTTTGTGAATAATTTTCATAATTTTCTGTTTTTTTTCCAAAGGTTTACTTACTTACGTATTAGTAATTATAATAATTAGGGGAGAGTCGGGAAGAATTAAGTTAAGCAGAAATAAAGTGAAAAATTATTTCTATCTTGTGTAGTAGATGTTGTAAATGCAGAGTAGAGTCAAAAAATGTTATAGAGTTTAAATAGGAGAGTCTAAAGCTACCAGACTAGCTAGAATTTAATTTTTTCTCCACACCCCTCTACTGCACTTCTCTCTACATGAACGTATTATTGTTTTGAGGGATCAATAGGCTAAAAAAATTATAGGTTAGGGACTCCGTTTTGTTGGGGGCCTCAACCCCCAACTCCCGAAAAACCGCAGGATTTTTTCCTAAAAAAGTGAAAAATATTTGAAAAAAAAAAAAAAAAACTTTTATTTTTAAATGCTCAAAAACCTTGAAAATTTCTGAAAATGCAACTACATCAGGCATAAAAAATGTATACATCATGGTTCTCACGTTTCTGTAGCATATAGCTTGAGATAATTTTTTATGATTCACGTGTTTCATACATGGGTGCAAAACCTTCCGTCTAGACCACTGCACGCAAATGTTGAAAACGAAATGCTTCTTATCATTATCATGATAAAGAACAAAGTTGTTTCCGATAAACAAATTGTTGGCTAAGAGTTTAAAATTGTTTTTTAAGATATTGAAATGAACAGCATAATTCATTATTTCATCAAAAAATCGGTTCAATTCTTATATTTCAAACATTTTATCAAGCATTTTACTATAGAACGGAATAAATTATCTAATTTAGAAACATTTCAAATCAATTTTCCGCTACTGTGAGGGAAAAAATTCAAATTTCAAATTGTGTTTGTGTTTTTTTACGAATACCAGCCATTTTATAGTAATAAGCAGAATATTTGGAATAAATAAACAAAACATTAAAGCCAAATGACTTTTAAGAGTCAACACAATGCTTAAATAACAACAACAACAACAACAACAAAAGACATATGATAATTTTAATCATTATTTTTTTCGAAGATATTTGAGTGTACTATGACTTTTGTGGCATGTTATTTCTCTGTCCCTTCGTTTCTTGACCCATTTGAAAAAAAAAGAACTGTCAATATTTTGAAAAAACTACTGGGTTTTATTTAGAATGACATAGGAATGATGTGAAAAAATATTGGACTTTATATTTGAATTCAGTTCCGAGTTATTTTAGTTTTACTAAAAAAAGGGAGCTACTATATATGGAGATTGTATTGAGAAAAACAGTTTTGTTAATAAATTTTAATTTGGTGTAATTAGGATTAAATAATATTAACATAGATACGTTTTATCTGTAAATTAGGAATATCCCCCGCTCCCCACACACTATAGGAATGACTAAAACTGAGTCCTTGAAATCTTTAAGGTGTTGTTTCTAGCGGTATTTTCCCACTTTTTTGGGGGGTCTCGTTCGGGGGGGGGGGGGGGTAACATCATTCCTGAGATAGACATCCCTGATGCAGTCATTAATATTTTTTAATTGGGGGCCCCATAAAACAGAGCCCCGCAAAACCTAGGGCCAGAGCTGCCTCCAAGATTTAATATTAAAAGAGAACAATTTTTAAACATTGATAATGTAAAAAAGAAAATAAACGTCAATCGCTGAGGAAACCAGTACTGAATAAAATTTAGAATAGCTCTAAAAATCTTAGTCTAACTACAATCCTGTTAACACTTTCACTTGCTGTTTAATGCTGATCTATTACCATGATTGAAAAACATTCGGTTTTCGTGAGGTGTGTGAAAGTAATTATTATTAAATTACAAGAACAAAAAAAATGTCTCTGTAGAAAATGAAAATGCTGATATTTTACTTTCAAGAATAACAAATTAATTAAAAAAATGAGTGGTCAAAGCAAAATTTGCTGCCCTAGGCAGCTGCCTACTCTGCCTATTGGGAAATTGGGCCCTGGCTGGACACCTCAGGGCTGCCAAGAGGGTGGGAAGCAGGTTCAAAATCCCCGGGACCGGGCCCAATAGGGGGCCCGGGTGCCTCCTCAAATGAATTTTTTTTTCCAGAGTATTTGCTGCTAATTGAACTTCTTTTCATTGTTGAAAATGTAAAAACATCTCTCATTCCACATTTTAGCCCATTATTCAACATCTTGTTGAAAGCATCAAAGGCTTGTGGAGCAGTTCTTTCGGGGCGCCATCTTTCAGAGACGTTTCTATTGGGAAGGAAAACGATGAGTAGCGGGACCACCGTGACAAACAGAGCACGCAGCTTTCGTCCCCCTTTTACCCGGGTCCGAACACGGTTGGGTGATGTCACGCTGTGGATTGCCAACCTGTGGGTTGAGCCTCCCAAGCATTTCTTATGAGGTCGCGACATTATCCCTACATCATTCCAATGTTTAAAAATTAAAATACATAGGGGAAAAAAGCATTTTAGTGCTATCAATACTTGAGCAATGGCAAATCCATGAGCTATATGATTGCAGCACCCCCCCCCCCCCTACACACATTTCTACTAGAGTACCTGATACCACAACATCCTCTAAGATTATCTTTTATTTTGGTTTAGGGACAACCATCCCTAACAAATTTCCACAGAAGAGTCCCGCATTCACTCCCTCTAACATCATCCAAAATTCCGTTTTTGGAACTTCATTTTCGAATAATTTCTGCGAGAGATTCTCTAAACCCCAGCCCTTATCCTGAAAGATGCCCTGTAATTTCATTTTTAGTTCTTAATTTTGAGACTATTAAAGAAAGAGCCTTGAACGCCATCACATCTCCTTACTTCATCAAAAATAGCCAAGAAATTAGTTTTTAGTATTTTAAAATCGAAAAACAATTTCAGAGGAGTGCCAACTGTTCTCTTCACATGATTAAAGATCATATAAAAATTTCATTTTTGGGACTTAAATTTCAAAAAACAATTGGGGTGAAGGTTCTCCGAACATTTCTCCTTGTCATCAAAGATAATTTACTACCTATTCTGTATTTGGGACTTAAATTTTCAAAAAATTCTTTGAGAGTAACCCCAATCCTCTCTCCCACCACATCATAAAAACTCATCAATAATTTCGTTTTTGCATTTTCAATTCCGAAAAAGTTCCGGCAAAGAATTTCCGAATATAAATCTTTTCATTAACATTTACAAAGAAGGTTTATAATTGTTTTGTTAGAACCTCAAAATAAAAAAATTTCTGGAGGAATGTTGCCCGAACCTCTTCTGTCTCCAAAATTTTAACAAAGATGGTTTACAACTTAGCATTTTTTGTATATTTCATTTCCATTTTTGAAAAATTAAAGAGCATTCTCCATCATACATCCCCCCACCCCCTCCGTCTTTCTCGTTTAAAGTCGGCAAAAACTTCATTGATAGGACTTTAATTTCGAGAAATTTCAAAGGCAGAGTCTACTAGCTTTAACGCATTATAAAAGTCCCTGAACCTCTCTTTCTCCTAACATTACCTGTGTTCGGTTAACTGCAATTTTAGAACTATAGTTTCGAACTTTTTCCAGGGGAGGAGGACCTTCACGAATGTTACACTTATGACTGCTGGTTCATATGGTTATTCCTCTTTCCGTGCTCCATGCAATTCTCTAAGTTTGATTGTGCATAATGACATTCCCCCCCCCCCCTCCGTCCAAACAATACTCTACACCCTCTCTCTCTCTGTCTTGTAACATATACGTTTGGAAAAAAAAAAATTGAATGACTTCAAGAATTTTGAAAGTCTTGTGTCGAGATGTTTGTTTTAACATTAGAATGGTTTGCTAGCTTTTTTTTAAATTTTATTCAACCAGCCTTTTTTATACCTTTTATGAAGAAAAAATACCAAATACAATTCCGTCTCTCCACTGTACACTGACCCATGGTATGACGCCTAGACAGTTTACTATAAAGCAGATGTTGCTGTATAGAAGGCGCACTTGAGCTTACTGAAATGTAAATAAGAACTGAAGGCAGTCGGCAGGATTTTTTTAAGGGGTCTATTGGTTGGAGAGGGGGCCGCCAGGGTTGGGTTTTGGACTGTCCAGAACTGGTGTAGGAGAGGACAGGTTTTTTTACCGTCCTAAACTGCTAAAAGTGTCCAAAACTAAGCTAAAGCGGTGTAATCTAATCAATTCTTATTTACTGCACTATTCGTAATGCATAAATATAGATATTAATGAGGTTTAATTAATGAGTATTTGATAATGTTTTTCTCCAAAATATTCATTAAAAAAATATTTTACTTAAAAAAGTTGCCAATAACTTTTTTATAAAAACTTTCTTATGTAACAGTTAGTAGAGTTATGAAAGGATAAGAAAATTTGGTTACTAATGTCAAAAAAAAAAAAAAAAAAAAAACTAAACTAAACTATCTCATGCATACAAATTAAAATTTTAATCAAGAATTCAACTTCAATGTAACTGGATTAAAATCAGCTGCATAAATAAGTTGAATGTTCTCATTGAACAAATGCTCAATTATTTTCATACAGTTTATTCTGTTTTTGATGTTTTCTCACAGAATACAATTTTTCTAAAAATGTAGTTTTGGACAGGACGGTAAAAAACCTGGTTTTTAACAGGGTTGGCAAGGTGGTGTCCAAAACCTTGCCAACCCTGGCGGCCGCAAGTCAGTATTTTGCCCCGGGGCGCTGTTTAGCTATCGGCGACCCTGGGATCCCTTAGAAGGCTTGTAATTCGTCTCCTCGCCCCCCCCCCCCTCCTATAAACGTTTTATGCTATTTATGGTCGGATACAAGTGAAAACATTTTTGCACCTCCCCACTAGAAATTTTTTGTGATCTCCTTTGACATTAAGGATGAGCCTGGGGATGAAAGGCTCTCTTCTTATGGGCAGTTGCCCATTCCTGCCACTCTGTCTATGTCTATGGCGTTAGTCCTAATAGTTGCACTCCATTTAGTTACAATTTATTTTTGTTTTTTACCCAGCTGTTGCTGGGATCTCCAGGAACTAGGTTTAAATCCTGATGAAAAGATTATGTAAGTTTGACTAGATTATGTAAGAAAATCTTATGATTTACCAAGAGCCGGATGAAAACGTTGATTTGAGTGTCTACGGTGCTTTACTTTGGAGTGGGAACCCTGTGTCAAATGTATATGCACTTGAAATCAAGTGGAAATCACTTCGCAAATAATCTTAGTCATGGGTCTCCATGGGGGGAGGGGGTCAATGGCACAGATCGCATCAAGGAAATTTTTTAGTGTGTGGGGATAATTTTAGAGGGGTTTTGATCTTTTTTGTTTGGGGGTAGGAGCGTCGTATCCTGGGGGGGGGGCACTCCTGGCTCAATGGCTAAGAATAAAAACATATAAAGAAAAACAAAAAAAAAAAAAAAAAAAATCCTGGCAATTACGAAAAATATTTGCCTTAGAAAAGATTTCAAAAATGAGGAAAATATAAACCAAAAATCAGGAAAATATTTTCTGACGAAAGAAAATCCTTATGACTTTTACGAGGGGAAGGAAACGCTGTATCCCTACGAGGAAGGAATGCTGTATCAAGTAATATTGCAACAAAAAAAATGCCCGTTCCCGCTTGCACAAAAGACGTGACATGTATTGAGCTTTACGTTCTGAACGGAGTATTGACATTTTATAAAGCGCGTTTAAAATTAAAACTTGGAAAAATAACAATTGAAAGGGAACGACACGCATGCGTGTTGTTGTGGATTACATCTACACTGCGAAAGCAAGTCGAATCAAGTTCTGATAATAAAAAACCAGTCGGTTCCTGCCCGCGGACGATTCTAGACATGACGCGGCGTGGGGGGAATAATTGTTTTTTCCCCGCTTGATTTTGCAAATTAAATTGTAACATGCCTGGCTGTGCGGTTTGGGGTTGTTCAAATAACAACGAAAAGACCGGCAGTTCTGTTTCGTACCACAGATTTCCAGTGAATGACGAAAGGCGCCAGAAATGGCTGTTGCAATGCGGACGTGACGCGCACACAGACAGCTCAAGCTTGCGGATCTGCTCCGAACATTTCGCGGACGAAGACTTTGAAAGAGACTTGCAAGGCGAATTGATGGGACTACCTTTAAAAAGACGCCTAAAAAAAGACGTCGATCCTCATGTCAATTTGATTAAAATCAAACAAGAACCCATCGACGAAGATGAGTATTACCAAGCAGACGACCCGATGAGTCCTCGGACTACTTGGGGGCAAAATGAGGTAAATAACGTAAGCGTTTTCGGCGCGCGCATGCTCATTCTCTTGAATGAAGGACGATATCTCCTTTTCCAAGCGAAGGCGAGAGGAAGGAGGGGAGAGGGCGAGTGCGCCTTTTATTTTATTTTTCTTTGCTGAACAGCTGTTTCTGTAATACGTTTGTCTGCTACAGTGCAGATAGATTTTGGGGAATCATTTTTTTCCCCCTCTTTCCATATTCTAGAAATGAAAAATGAGGGGTTTTTTTTTTGAATGGAAAAAATAATTTTTTGTTGTTATAAAAATTTAAATTCAACTCGTTATTTCAACAAAAATGCAGCCGGGAGGGAGAGCGCAAAATGATACTCAATGATATTTTATCAAAAAATAACTCAATAAACCACACCACCGAAATTGAATAAATAATTTCTCAAAGTCTGGGGGAGAGGGAGGGGGACAATTGCGCCCTCCTGCCCCCTGCCGACTTCATGTCATTGCTCTAATAAAGGTTTTTTTTTCTTTTTGAATTCTCAGCATTTGCAATAACAGTTTTAATTGGCTTTCATTTGAATTGTTTTTGATGGAACAACTATTTTAATTAATGGATTCAAAATATCGGCCTCAAAATACTTTTACAACCAGGGGTGCACATCCCTCCCAAAGGCAATAGTGCGACCCTTCCCCCCAAAGGGAATAGCGCATCCCGCCCTCCGAAACGACACCTATAAATTAGATTTAAAATCTTCTAAAATTTCCCTCTCTAAAAATTTTCATGGTATAGTGTAGTTTGTGTGTTCCAAAAACACTCTCATGTGAGCTGGGCACCCTTTATAACATGTTCATAGACATCTGCAGCAAATTTATTGGTGGGGTGGGGGTTGTCACACTCTGAAACTTTCTATTTAAATGATTGATTCAAAAACAACCAATGTCATATACAGTTAGCTCTCTGTTTAAGAACTTTTTCTATTGACAGCTTTTCATGGTCCCAGATGATCCCCTTTAGTTTTAAAAGCATTCTATTTTAGGACGATTTCTTTGTGGTCCCTTGAAAGTCGTTTAATAGAGAGCCAACTGTATATATGACAAATCAGCTGTGCCCCCCCCCTCCCTTCAGACTGCTAATATTCGATGGTGATCTATGTGGCCCGTTGTTTTATTTAATGTTAGGAATCAAAAGCAATGTTCTGAAACCTTCCAAAATTAGGGGTGCCCACTTTGGTGGGGGGGGGGGGGAGTTGAGGAGTGTTTTTCTTTTTTGGGGGGAAGGGGGGATAAGGTTTGCAACATCGTCAAGCGTTTGAAAATAATTGAACTATATCAAAGAGATAACCATTTCTATACCCTTCTTAGTTGCTGCAAGTTTGAAACTCTTAAGTGTCTAAATATGAAATTTTATTTGCTATTTTTTTCATTATTTATTTATTTATTTCTTGTTACCATTTCTTTTTTATCAAGAAAACTAAAAATGTATTTTTAAAATTACGTTATTGATGCAATAATGGCTCTTTTCTTAAAGTAAGGCGAAGTCTTTCTTACCTGTCATTGGTTTAATATTTTTACATCAAGTTATTATATTTTTTAAAAAAGAAGACAAATAGCATTATGTCATATCATAGCCATTTTTGAAACATAACGTCAGTGTATTACTGGGTAATTCTTTACGTCCAATTTATTGCTTTGGAAGAAGGATAGAAAAGTTTCCAGTCTTATAAATGCAGTTTGAGGGCTGCACTGTTAGGTGACGACTGAGAAAGAAAGGGGGTGGCCAGGGTCTGATTTAAAAGTGTGAAGGCCCCGGGGCAGCAAAGGAGTGGAGGCCCCTTATCAGGGTTCGAAAAGATCATCATATTTTCGAAAATATCCGGTACTTTGATATATATGTATATATCCGATATTTTCGCCCCGTGAAAATTAGGATTTTTTTTAAAATTTTATTGTGGGGGCCCCTTTGTTGTGGAGGCCCCGGAGTAATTTTAGTTTTAAGTTTTTTTCTTTTTTGTTTAAGTTAATATTAAAATTAAGGCAAAAATTATTTAACGTTTTATTTTGCTTACAGAATTGTATACTAATTTAATTCAGAGAGCATGAGATAAGTCATTAATATTTATTGTCTTGTTCACTTTTGCATATTTACTTTTTAAGGCCCAAGTAATGAATGGTTAGAAGTCTTTTATTTTTCCATGAAAAGGTAAACATAAATATTCAGTCACCATGCACCATTTCAGAATTCTCTTTACTTTGCCCTTTTTTTTAAATTTATTTTTCACTGATAGGATATTAATGTTTTTGTGTTCGCTAGTCTGTAATGCTGCATAGTCATACAGGGAAAACTTAGGGATTTTCCCCCTCTAAAATAGAGTGCCAACCCTGGGTTTTGAAGAAAGCAGGGTTTTGGTTTTAAAAAACTGGTGTACTCAAATTTTAACAATCCTCTTTGTTGCATTGAAAATTTCAGAATGAATCATAAGCAAGGTTCTTTTTCTAGATTTCAAATCCCGTTTTCTCGAATATGGGGGTGGGCGGGTTTACCCGCAAAGTAACTTTCGTGATGGGAGTTGAATCCTCAGTTAATCCTACCCCATTCTAATCTCCTTCGGCCATCGTCATCATTTGCACTGCGATGAACTTTCGGACACTATTATTATTCCTTCCCACCCGCGTAAATTGAAAGCGAAAGAGTATTTTTATTTCGCAACATGCCCAGACCCGATTCAATCTTTTGTTGACTCGTTTTCGTTACCTCACCATCTGCGGTTTCCGTGAAACTATCTCTATCGCGTTTTCTCTTGCCTATTAGTTTCGGGCAAGTCGTTGCTTGTCGGGGAAATCTAATCGAAAGAGCGAAAAACTGCTTCGCGCTCCTTTCGAATTCTGTGTCGCTGTTAAACGTTGTAGCAGGGCCATGGCTCCACGCATTTCGGTATTGTAGATTTTTCTGCTTATATTTTAATTGTTTTTAATTAAATTTTGCTCAATTTATCTCGTTTTTAGCTCATTGTTTAATGTTGTAGAAATTTTATTGATGCAAATGGAGAGGTGTTTTTTATAGGGATTTGTAGGGGAAAATTGCGTGAATTTTGAAACTGAAATTTGATCCTCGAAATGTTTTAATTTTTATTTTTGCTTATGAATTCATTGTTCCTACTCATTCATTTCCGAGAGTTTGAAGTTCTTTAGTTGTAATAAATTTGTTTAGTATTGTCAGTTGCTGTGAAATGACTAAAAAATATGTGAAAATAACCCTTTTTTTTACTGTAGGGATGTTTAGGGGGAAAAACATATGACGTGTATTTTAGCTCAATATTGTCAAAACTATATAATAAATGTTAACAAATTTAATAAAAAAACATTTGGACTTATAGTAGTTGTCGTGTGATAATTAAAAAGAAAAAAAAAAGGAATTTGATTCATTTCCCTCCGCATCCGTGCCCCGTGCCCTTTCACTGTAGCACTGCGTGTATGTGCATATTTTGCGCTTTGTAACGTCGCTGAATATATATTTTTTTTTTTTTTAATTTTGGGCCTTGTTTCTTTATTTCCTTAAAAAAAAAAGAGCAAACTGTAGATACTCAATGTAAATTATACCCCAGAACAGTAAAAACCACGCCCGTTTTGTCCTTCATTAACGAGCGCTCAACTTGGCAAATCTACATAGATCAATACTGCCTACAGAACATAATGCATATACTATTTTATTAAATAAAAACGAAATGAATATTTTCTTTTTAAAAAATGCACAGAATAAAATTCTATTATAGAAAGCTTATTTCTCTTTGAGCAACCTTTTTTTTTTTCGTGTATATTCTTTTTGTTTTAACAAACTAGAATTTTTAGCAGAAATGTTATCTGTTAATTTATCAGCTGTTGAGATAATTAATCAAATGTATTTTACATTTCACTTCTGGTTGATATTTTATCACAGAGATTATTTAAACCATGTTTAAACATATCCTTGCTGAATAAGAAACTAATTTTTTCATTTATTTCTCCCCCCCCCCTTCAAAATAAAAAAAAAGTCATATAGTACATGTTTAAGGAACTTTTTGGTCTTCACTAAGAAAAGCAATTTTGAACAATTTAAAAAAAACCTTTTTTTTAAATTTAATTCTTCAGACTGGGTGGCAGTGTTTTGATTTTCACCTGAATTCTGGTGCTTTTTGTTATGCTTTTGTGGGGGGGGGGGGGAGCGCCTCCAATTTTTTTTTCATTACTCTAAACTTTTCAAATACTTTTTAAGAATATTCATTGTGTAGACCTGTTAAAATGCTATTCTTGTATTATATTGCTGTTTTCATACTTTTGATGCCTTCATTTTGAAAAATTCGATCATTTTCCAACGCCTGTGGCCGAATTTTATTTTGCTTTCTGCGACAAATTTTCTGGACCTAATGGACCTTCTGCAAGAATGCTCTGTGAAGTGAAAAATGAACTAATGGACAAACTTAAGTGCAATTCATTTTAAAAGTGAAAAATTTATTTATCTATTAACATATTTCCCACAACTTCTTGTTTAAGTAAATTCATCTATACAAAAACCAAAAGCATTAAAGCTCTGTATGTGGGCTTCCAACAAATTTCAGTTTTTGCTCGAGAAAAAAAGGGACCTTGAGCTAAATCTATATTGGAGAAAAAAATCGAATCTAACCAAAAGCATTATAAATTATTATGCTAATTTATGTAATGCTAATGTAACAAGGTTCGTACTTCCTTAAAAAACCCTTAATTTCATCAAGCAAAATAATGTCCCTAAATAAACGCTTAAAAAGTCCTTAATTTTCTGAAAATTTCCCTCCTTTTTTTAAACTATCAAATTGGTCCCATTTTTCTATTTTAGCCTTCATATCTTCATTCTCCGTGATATTTGCGGAAAACGTACATTTGGGGGACATGCCAACGACGTCAAACATGTGTTTCGCCGAAAATTGCGTGCTTCCTTTTTGATTTCAATCTTATTGCATCCTGCAAATATTTCAATCATTTTTAATGTTGGAAGGTTTTTTCACCATATGGTTATTTTATATCTGCTTATTTTATTCATTATTTCAATAATATTTTTATTTCTTAAATTTATTTTAGAAAGACTGCAAAAATCAGTCAGAAAAATGTGGTCTAACTCCCACAATCTCGGATGTTATTGAAACTTAGCATGGTTACTTTTTTATGCATTTAAAACAGCTTTCAAAATATTTATGCTAAATCTGTAATGGTTAAGGCCAGTCTTGCATAATATAGACGAACGCGCGAACAGCGTTTGCAGAAAATTTTTGGCTCTGCAGAAATTTTTTGCCAATGTTAATAAAAAAATAAAAACAATAATAAAAAAATTTTAAGGGAATTTTTTTTAAAAAATCCCAGTTTATTTCTGTTGAAGCCTTTCTCCAAAAGCCTTTTAAAGCACATGTGTGAAAAATAACGGTTTTAGCAGTTTTCTTCAGTTGGTGAAAATTAAGAACAAACTATATGTTATTGTAAAAAAAAAAATAAATGATTGTTTTTAGCTTTTTTTTGTCCTTTTTCATATTTGAGTATAAATTTAATTCTTTATTCAAGGGTGAGTTAGGCAAGATAATTACTTGCAGAAAATTTTCCAGTTAGGATTTGTGTTTGCAGAAAGCTTTTCATTTTATCTAAGTCTGGTTAAGGCTTTACAGTGTGTAAAATTTTTTGGAATCTCATGATTAAATGAAGCAACTTCAAGTTGTTCTTTTGATCCTGAAATAGTATTAAGTTTTTAAAAGTAAGTTTTTTAATTCAAATTTTGAGTTTCAATGCAAGAAAAAAGGATTATCAATTATTTATTTTTCACTCAGTTGTAGAATTTTTACTTTACAAACAAATCTAATTTTAAAATTGATGTTCTTATTTTCAATACCTTAAATTCAAATGTTATTTTTTAAAAAAGATATTTTTCTCTAAAAAATACGAAAAATGGACATCATTGAGTGATGCAGCCAGGATTGAATTCTTGTTCTCTCAACTCTGTTTGAGGACATGGGAGCTAGAAATAGCTGCCTCTCTTTCAAAATTTAAATTTATATAGAAAAAACTTGCAAAAAATGGTCTAAGGCAGCAAATTTGTACAAAATGGGATGTTAGTAGCAATAGCAAATGAAAAGCAATAAAAACAAAGCCATAGTCTTGAAGAAAAGAAATTTCAGTTATGTTCCTTCAATTTGCCTCTCACTTACTCCCATAATGTATGCTAAAAAATCTTTAAAAATAATGCTTTACTGTACAAATAATTTTCTACAGTTATCTCCATTTTCCTGATCTTTTTTTAGAATTAAAATTTGAGAAACAAATATTATGCTTTAAGAATAATATGTGCCATGTATTGTATTAGTTACTACCCAATTATTTCAAGCATAATTAATAGGAGAAAATTTTCATATTATCTTTGAAACTGTAAATTAGCCATTTTTTGTTGACTTTTGGAATATCATGGACTCTGGGAGCTATTTTGATCCACATCCCCTTTCTGCATGATTTTAAAAATTATTATTATTATTATTTTGGATTTTCTCTTTTTTGCTCCCTGACTACTCTCATCCCTATGATCTATGAAAATTTAAAATATAATTCACTGATAATGTGAATTTGCAGTCAATTGCTCCTGTATGTTTATATATCAGGGGTTCTCAAACAATTTCGGCTCGCGGCACCCCTTTGAAGATTAAGAATTTTCTCACAGCACACTAGTCCATCTCTAAAATAAGTCGTTATTTTCAGGGTTTTTTTCCCCACACCTGAGCACAGGGTGGTCATTCCAAACTACTCTCGTTTCGACTTCGAGATTTCCCGTCACGTGATCGATGTCGTCGAAAAAATCTCGCAACGTTGAATTCTGAACAGCTCGCAGCTGTCTATCGAAGAGGCGCCAATTTTTTCGATTATTTTGGTCGGCCAGGAGGTACACGTGACTTCTTCCAACCAATGTCCTTTCAGTGCAGCTAGTTTTGTTTTGCTTTAATCTTTGCATGGAAATGGAAAAGCGCGAACTTTGACGACTGGCACGCTAATGGCTATTCTTCAAAGAATACGTTTTACGTTACAAAGAATCACACCGAAATAATTTTAGATTTTCTTGAAGCAAGTTCAGATGTTCTTAAAAATTAATTCTCCGAGAATTTTACAAAATAGTACACAAAGGAAAAATGGCAGAGGGTTCCGGTGCAAAAAGCTTAGTCGAATGGCAAAAAGTAAGTCATATTTTTTGCTTATTACAGCGTCTAAAACAAAAATCGAAGAGGTTAAAACAGCCAATACATAAATTTGAAAAAAATTATCCGTAAATTTTGTTGATTTACTATATAACACCATCTATGTTAGTAAGAATGTCTTATATGAAATATATTTTTTCCCAAGAAACTATAATCGAAATAATAACTTTAAAAAAATAATTATACTAAAAAAAAAAAAAAAAAATCTGAACCGGCATAAATGCAGACGAAAAAATATAAATAGTTCGTAATCGTGGATTGAATATTATGTTGTTGCCGTGTCTAATGAAGTGCAGAGTGCGAAAGGTTTAGAGGCATCCAAAAGTCTTGATGAATAAATCTGCAAATGAATAAATCTCTTCAGCTGATAAAGAACTTTAAAGTTCAATTCAAAGGAAAGATCCTAAATTGAAGAAGAAAAGAAAAAAGGAGCATTTTTAAGTATTCTCTTTTCCTTGAAATGCATCATATTATATAGCAGCCAATTTACAAATGCTTACAGTATAATCGAATACAGTATTTGTATAATATTGCTAATTTTGATGTTGGCGAAATGGAAAATCAAATTTTAGAAACAACTCCCCAGATATTACCAGCCTTTCTACTGTTTTGTAATTAGTTAATCAATATCAAATTTCAGTAAAGAAAAATAAATTTTCTTACAAATTGAATTCAATTGAAATTGAATATTGACAGTAGGTAATAAATAAAGAATTTAGGAAAAAAGGGGGGAGGAGGATTTTATAGCAAAAGAAGACAAAAAAAAAAAAAAAGAAAAAAAAAAATACCTACGTCTGTGGCGTACCCAGCATGGGTGACACCTGGGGCGGTAATTTGTGATGTCACCCCCCCCCCCCCCTAAAACGCAAAAAAAAAAAGGATTGTATATTCTGTGTAAATTTGAAATTCATACAATTTTCAGAAACTAGTACTTTTGTGAAAAACTAAATTTTAAGTGGGATAATGTACAAAAGAAAAATAACATTTATAAACGCTTTTTACATAAAATTTGCCCTAGACGCATTTGTGCAGGCCGTCGAGCGGTCAAAAAAATTAGAGGGAGTAGGAAATTCCTAGCCCCTTAATTATTTCAAATGCATTATTTCTTGAAAATTAGAAGTGCCCCTGATCCCCCCCCCCACCCCCACCCTTACCTTAATTCCTAAATGATGGGTTTGGTTACAAGAAAGTGGAATCAATGGAAGTTATCAACCTTAGCCGAATGCATTTTCATTCACAAACTAACATTTTTTACATTGAAAAAGAAGCTCTTAACACGTGTCTTCCGAAACACGTGCCTGCATTTTAATTCGGGTGTTTGTGCATTATAATGTTCTTATTAGATGAATTAAGCATTTTAAGCTTTGAAAACTTGTTGTAAAGCGAAAAATGTTGCATATATACCAATTTTATATTTGCAGTTATACCCCCCCCCCTGCACCATTTTTGGGGTTGGCCACATCCTAATTGGTTTTCCTCGTGCCAATACCTATCAGAAAAACCAACTGCCGTAATTTTATCACAAAAATTCCACGTTCAACCACTTTTCCCCTCCCTCCCCCTTTTACTATGTTCAAGGTTCCTAACATTCTAATTTGTTTTCTGCTTGCACCTTTCAGAAAAACTAACTCCCGTTTTTGTGTCACAAAAGTTTAACGGAAAACCACTTGCCCCCAGCGCAGTTTTAACCCCCCTCCCTCCCCTTCACAATGTTCAAGGTTTATAACATTCTAATTTGTTTTCTGCTTGCCAATACCTTTCTGAAAAACTAACTCCCGTTTTTGTGTCACAAAAATGTAACGGAAAACCACTTGCCCCCCCCCCCAGCGCAGTTTTAATCCCCCTCCCTCCTTTTCACTATGTTCAAGGTTCGTAACATTGTAATTTGTTTTCTGCTTGCCAATACCTTTCAGAAAAACTAACTCCCATTTTTGTATCACAAAAATTTAACGGAAAACTACTTGCCCCCCCCCCCCCCAGTGCAGTTTTAATCCCCCCCCTTGCCCCCTGCACCATCTCCAAGTTTGGCAACATCCAAATTCGTTTTCCTCGAGCCAATACCTTTCAGAAAGACAAACTCCCAAATTGTATCACAAAAATCGCACAATCTCACCTACTTTCGGGCAGTCGAGATTTCGCTCCGCAAATAAGCGCCCGAAAAGTCACTTTTCCCCTTCTTTAGGCGATTGGAATTGCTACTTGTGAGAATTTCCTTTCGAGACCCGCTTTTTTCCCTAGAGCGCCATCTAGTGAGGCGATCAGAACTAATCTCGCAAGGTGAATTTCGAGCTTGGAATAAGCGCCCAGTTTTTGCCAGGGTTGGCTTTCTGCCGGCAGAAACTAGTTTTTGCCGTGCCAGTGGCAGAAACTGGTAAAAACCGGCAGAAACTGGCAAAAACTAAAAAGCGTCTTTAATAACTTTAACTTAACTGAACTTTTAAAGTAATTATTAAATGATATTTGATTAAATAAACTGAGTCATCAAACTTCATTTCATCGTTGTAAAAAATAAAATTCTATGCTAATTCCCTTGATTTAGTTTATAAAGGGAACTTTTCAATTGCAAATGCTCGTAATATTTGGATTAATCTAACAAAGGACAAAAATCATATGGGTTCTTAGGAAAGAGGAGTGACATACAAAATTAAACAGGAATTATTGATTGTAATTTGCTTGCTATATGCTTCATCTAAATTGCTTGTGATTTTAATTATCACCTGCTTCAAGAAGAAAGTGTCAGAATTTTACTTGCCAATTTTAACCTAGATTTTGTATGTACCTAATGTCACAACTATGCAAAACAAATTAGCCCCATTTCTCGAAACTAATTTTTCCAGTCAAATTTTTACCACTTTTCCAGTTATTATATGGTGGACCAGTTTGAAAAAATATACACTAGATGAAATATTCACGAATATTGCTTGTTCCTTGATGCGTTGCCTGCTAGCTCTTCTGTTGCAAGAATATTCTTAAGTTTCTCATTTGTGCACATTAAATTGAGAAACTGTTTAGATTTTTTAAACCACCTTTTCTAAGAGGCAACTGCAGGGTCCAAACAATGTAACATTTGTTGCAATGTAACAATTGATTGTGCTTTAGTTAACAATTTTTTTTTCCATGTATTTTCTACTGTGTGTCAACATTTAATTTTATATCATTTTGTGAGTTTTTGCCAGTTTCTGCCATGCCGGTTTTAACCGGTTTCTACCAGTGGTTTTAACCGCCCCGGCAGAAACTTGCCAACCCTGGTTTGTGCACATATGTGCAGCATATGCACATATGTGCATATGCTGCACATATGTGCTCAGGATCATATCCTCCTCCCAAATACTCCGTTGTTATATAAAACTACAAGTGTTAATATCGAACTATGGTCCTATTGTACTACCATCTACTTTTCTATGTTGTCAAACCTTGGGAGAAAATGACGACACACAACAACATTTTTCTTTTTGAATTTGTGACCTACATAATTTAGGTTTCAAGAACAGTATGCAACTTTTTTATGTTCTAGTTCAACTTCAGAGAATCACACATAAACAAAATTTATCGCAAAAGATCAGTTGGTTTTGATATCACTCTTTTGCAACAAGTTTTGTTACAGTTTTGCACTGTTGCCTGGTAGATAAAAATGGCTTGTTGATCACACTTTATCATCAGTCAGACTTTTTGATGATGATAAAAGAGAATTTCGTGAATTTTTGTCACATTGTATCAAAAAATGGAGGATTTCCTTACTGGTCAACCAGTAATTATTTGGTGGACTCACCTTACACAGACATTTCACGGCACCCCTCTCCTATTCTCATAATGGGATCTAGTTTGAGAACCCCTGGTATATATAATACGTTTCAAGTACTTTGCCACCTGGAAAACTTAGAAATGGTGTACCTAAAGTTATCTAATTATTTCCGATGAGTCCTTACAAATTTTTGAGAATCCTTAAAAATACCTTAATTTTCACTTTTAAAAATGAGTATGAACCCTGTGTAAATTATTATGTTATAGCAGGGGTGATTGCTTAAACAGAGATGCCACTCTCATATTTAAGTTTTCAGTCTTAATCTCTTAGCACTTATCTGTAGTTCTTAATACCAGAAAAATACAGATGCAACATCTATAAATAATTTTAAAGTAAAATATGCATTACAGTTCAGGGGGGGGGGGACCCTTCCCCAAAGAAAAAAAAAAACAAACTAAAACATGCATGTGATTTGAAAAAACAAATAAGGATCACCCCTCCTCCTCCCATAAAAAACTAAAGTATGCATTAGACACTTCTAACGAAGTATCCCCCTCCCCCCCCCCAAAAGGAAAATGAATTTAATTAAAATATGCAATACAGTTTGAAAAAAAAAAAAAACATGCATGTGATTTGTTGAAAAAAATGAATGAATAAATAAAAGGTCACCCTCCCACAACAAAAAACTTAATATATGCAATACACAATATTATAAACAAAGTCCCCCCCTCCCCAAAAAAACAGGAAAATTAATTTAATTAAAAAACACATTTTAGTCGGAACAAATCAGAAATTCAACCACCCTACCCAGAGGAAAATAGGATTTTATTAAAATACTAAAGAGAAATTTAAAGCAAAATTAATGCATTTAAAGCAAAAAAGAGATCCCACCCTGCCCTCTCCCTCATGTGAAAAAAAGAATTTAAATTAGGTACTGGAGCAAATAAAAGTTCCCTTTCCATACGAAGGAAAAAGAATTTAATTAGAATATGCATTGAGAAAAAAATCTATAACTCCTCCAAAGAGAAAAGATTTTCACTCATATAAGCACCCCCATCTGAATAACGATTGGATTGGTCAGCCTAAAATACCATACAATTTATCAAGTATTCCATCTGTTTTCTGTTGCTGCAACTTACAACACTACAAATAAGCCATTTTTCAAGGGCTTAAATTAATTTTTCAACAGAGGTGAAAATAAGTCAATAAGTTGGCACAAATTTTCACGCAAATGTGTGTTGGAAAGCTGATGCGAAATCACTCTTCTTTGATCAATACAAGGTTGCTTTAAAATTGCTCCACATGGGGAGAAGTTCTGGTTAGAAACGGCTTTTATCCATGCCATATCTCCCGATCTCCGATGTTGCAGACTACCACAATCATCAATGATCGCTCAATTTAGTGCTCGCCAGTTTTTTAAAATTTTTGTAAAATGTTGCAATTATTTAATTTTTCGCAGAAAATCAGGATTATTCCTTAATTCGTAGTCGAGTTAAATTTTTTACCATAAAACAGCTATCCTTTGGTTTTTATTGGTGATTTTTTTCCCCCCTTAGTGCGAAATCTTTCTGCACAAAATCTCTTTCTCATTCTGTGACAATGTCGTAGCAGTCATGTCTGTCGCGGTGTCGGCAGCATTCTGCCACAGGGTTCCAACTGAGAATTGAAACTTTCTTGATTTTACTGCTTACTATGCAGAAAAATAAAATTTCTTTTAATTTTTATTAAAATTGCAAATTTAAAAAATTCAAGCATAATTTCTTGTTTTTTAAGAGTCAAAAAGTTGAAATTTGAATCAGGTTTAATTTCATTTCAGCTGCAATTTTGTTAATGGTTATTAGTTCTATGTTTGTCATAGAACTTTAGTGCAATTCAAAAATAATTTTACTTTAATAAATTCTTTTACATGCCATTTTTATTCTTTTAATGCCTTCGTGTTGAAAATCGCGATATCTTTGCATCCGCCATGGGAATCTGATTTCTTGCATTTTGTAGTTTTACTATGTACCTTGTTAATGTATAAACAAATGAAATTCCTTTTTGCTGCTGTTAAAATAATCTGAAAATTTCTAGACAAAATTCAATGCTCTTTAAGAATTGAATTAATGTATAAGAATTTAATGTAAAAGTTAAATGCAGTATTGCTGGCTGATTATATTTTTCTTTCAATTAACTTTAACTCTTTTAATGCATGCATAACATCCAGGGCTGGTTTTGTCTATAAGCTTAACAAGCTACAGCTTAAGGCCCCTGCTTTGTTGCAAGCCCCAAACTACCAAAAAATTACACGATTTGTTACTAAAAAAAATGGAAAGTACCAAGGGTGCCCACATGCAAAATTTAAAGGGGGGGGGGGGGGCTCAAAAAATTTTCCCATAGTTTCGCAGAATATTTTCCCCGTGGAAACCGATTTCAGTAGAGATTAGGGATATTAAAGTTTGACATTTTTTTAATAACTTATTCATTAATGGCTGGAAAAGAAATTTTTATACATTTTTGCAAAGAAAAAAGCACTAAAAGCAAGGAAGTTCTCATTTCTAGGGGCGGGGCTTGAGCCCCCACTTGCCCCCCTATATTGTTGCCCATGGAAAGTACTTGAAAAAATAAATTACATTTTCAAGTGCTTGAAAAGTGTGGCTACAAACTTTAATTTTAGAATTTTCACCATATGGGTGGGTGAGGGAGGGGGGGTCATGCTTCCTCAGTTTTTGAAAGATTTACACTGTTTTCAGAAAATTTAACTTGTATCCCCCATTACTCCTGCTGTACACTATTTGCATTTTTTACTATTGGTTATTTTATATTTAATTCATTGTTGTATTTGTCAGTAGGTTAGAGGGGTGATCAAAAACTAATGTATCAAAAGCTAATGTGAGCAAGTAACAATGCATTATCTTTAGGGCTCGACCGATTTCATTTTTTGGCCGGTGGGCCGATGCCGATTGTTCAAAGATGGCCGATGGCCGATATTTTTCCTCCAAATGGCCGATGCCGTAGGCCGATGACAAAAAAAAAAAAAAAAAAAAAAAAAAAAAAAAAAAAAAAAAAAAAAAAAAAAAACGGAAATAAATTGATAAGATTGTCAGGGATTTAAAGGATCATTTATTTATTTCACTTTACTTCTTTTCTACCAATAGGGAATTATCATCACAAAAAAAAAAAGATTTCGACCTAAACTTCAATTTTACGATCACCCAATTTAAAGTTCACAAGTTTTTTCGGCACATCTGTACATGCATATGTACCTAAGAATATATAGATGACCTGAATATCCCTTTTGAACACCTCCTCAGTTTATTATCGCAGGTTCTCTTGTGATGTCTTCATGCGCTTAAACTTGCATCACTCAAAAAACGTTATGAAATATTTAGTTGAAAACTCATACGTACGTAGTATGATCTAAAAGTTCGAGGACAAGCTGCATAAAACCTTACCTTAATAGTTCACACTACCGAAGCACATCTATCTACAAAAAAAGTCACCTTGAAATGCTATGCACTTCTGCTAACGTTGCTTTTAGAAGCACTCCTAACAGTCATTTTTCGCAACCTCCTGTAAAGCCTCTTGCGCTGCTGCTTTAACTTCATCGTGGGGAAGAAAGCGACTTTCATGTTGAGGATGCACGGTTCGATTGGTCAATACTCTGATATGACAAACAAATAACATAACGTTTTGTCGGACTTAGCTCCGTGTGGCTTTTACCTGTTCCCAGCAAAAAAACTTTGCATGGACGCCGCTTTCTTTCGTCAGGAGAAGATAAAGCTGCATCATAGAAGGCTGCACAAAATGGCTTCCAGGGGTGTTTCCCAAAGTTATATGAACATTGGTAGAAGTACATAGTCCCTCAAGGTGACCCTTTGAAGGTAGATGTGCTTCTGTAATGTGAACTATTCTGTGTAAGGTTTTATACAGCTTGTCCCCGAACTTTTAGATCGTACTACGTTTAATCTATATAGGGTTTAGGTTATGCTTCTACGTTTTTGACTGCTGTATGATGAAAAAGAAAGAACAACAGCAAAAAAAAAAAGAAAGAAAGAAAGACAAAAAAGGAAGAAAAACAAAGATTGTTTAATAACCAATTGATTTATTTTTTTAATTGAACACATAACTAAGATTTCAGTAATAATGTAATAATGCATGGATTTAGGTACACTATACATAGTTAAAAAACATTAAATTATGTTGTTTAATCATTCAAAAAAAAATTAAGAATAAAAATAGAAACCGTCAAACAAATTACGCAATTAAAGTGGAAAGATTGCCGGTAAACATTTTTTAACCATCAAATTAAAACTGAAAAGGTAACAGATAAATTACAATATTAAATCATGTTAGATTATGATTGTACTTATTTAAAATTTATGAATAGAAAAGTTTGCATTTTTCATAAAAGCTATAACAGTGACATAAATTTTGCAGAAAAAAAGAAATAGCCATGAAAAGATCGAGGTTCTTAAAACGCAGTTACAATATGCAAACTCAATATTTACCCCAAGTTAATATTAACTGAATACACAACACATACTACTTGATCTGATGTTTGCTCACATAATATTGAACAATTTGATTGTTTAATCTTTTACGAAGCACTACAAACAAGTTCAAATTAAATTTTTCAATTTAACAATAATTTTCTGAAATTTAAAAAAAATGCATAATAGAAAATTCTTGAAACGTTTCTATAACATATTATTAAAAATATGGTGAAAACGAAAATAACTTATTCATTGATTTTATAAAAATACATAGAAATAGTTACTTAACAACAGAAAAAAAAATCGATCGCTATATGATGCCAAAAGGGTGACTCATTACGAAATATAGGTGAAACAAGTATGAGAAATACAACGCAAAATGACATTTCTTGAGCAAAATAAATAATCGCTAAATATTTAAGAAATGCTTGAAACGACAAGGGAGGGTGGGTTGGGTCGCCCTCTGATTGTGGAGTAACTCACAACATTAAAGTTCGGTCTCATTTTTTAGTACAGAACAGCTACCACCAACGCTTCTGAATCTATTTCAGCACTTCCGAAGAAAAAAATCAAAAGTCCCTTTGATTTCGGAATTATGTCACTGTTCAAAACGTCTTTAATCAGTTTCTTACATTAATGCTTTAAATTCTTCCTAAACAATAGATAAAGTTTGAAAAAAAATATCTCATTTTATGAATGGTGTTAGTTTTAAACGACTCGGAAGTAGAAATAGAGTTCAATTTCAGATGTAGAAGAAAGGGAGGGCGGGGGGGGGGGGGGCACGCAAGTGTTCTCGGAAATACAAAAAATAGTCGTAAAAAATAAGTTCAAAATAATCATAAACATTGAGCAGAAAAACCCTTTTAAAACTTGCACCCGAGTTTGTTTTGACGTGCTGGGCGGATTTAAAATATAGCAAATGTTGCAAATGCGCGATAAGCCCCATAACCATAGGGGCACCTTAGGAGTTACAAAAATGCATATGATAAATGTTTTAAAACTTCCGTGATAGAGAAATAGTTCCCCAAAATGTATTTCGACGGACCCCAAACTTGTAACTCCGCCGAAGCGATACAGAAAAGACTGTATTACTGTGATTCGTATTACAAATATCGAAAAATTAAAAATTACCGTCGGTTCAACGGAAATCTAACAAAATGACACAAAAGCCGGTTTCGCAATCTCATATTTGTTTTCAAGTTAGTCTCCGATTCGTCAATATATCACCAAATGATTGTCAGTCTGAGATGCTATATTAGGTTTGCATTGAAATAAGTAATTAATAACCACAAAAAATGAGTAAATAGGCTTTTTAGAGCACCCGTTCGAAAAAGGAAACTGCACAACTGGAACGTACGCACACCCCATATGCGAAAATTTAACCTTCTACAGCTTACCATCCTTGAGTTATCACTTATGAGAAATACATACGTACATCCAGCCGCAATAAACGACGCAATAATTAACTTGCTTGATAACCTGAATGCAGTATTAAGAACTCTTTCAGGGTGACTGAAATAGAAATTCATACTGAAATTTAAGTGCACAATTTCATATGAAAACAATAACTCCCTTTACTTTGTATTAAAAAGTAAAGCAGCAAAGGTCTTTTTTTTCGAAAACATCGGCCAGTTCCATCGGCTTTTCGATGTTTTTAAGGCCGATGGGCCGATGTTACCCGCAAGTTAGCATCGGCCGCCGATGCCGATGGCTAAATTGTTGAACCATCGGCGCTGATGCATCGGCCAGGCCGATTAATCGGTCGAGTCCTAATTATCTTATCTCATCCTTCTCTCTGTTGACTGCTTCATTAATTTGTCAAGCCAAAAATAATTTTTACTGTGTATTATCTTATTTTGCAAACCAGTAATATAAATTTAAGAAAGTTTTGTTTGTCTATTTTTTTCCTAATTATTTTTATTGTTCCAATTACACCTTATAAGGCTTCAAAACGTAGAATTTTGTATCCATTTTTCACACTTGCTACCAACAGCATTTTAAAAAGGGCCCCATACCCAGGGATGCCCACCCCACCCTTAGAGCAAAGGTGCACCCCCCCCCCCTCTAAAAATTTCAATGCCACAGGCTGCACCATGATCCCCCCTAGGTGTGCCTGAAATAGCTTAGGGCCCCTTAAGTCAAAATATGACTGATAACATTTCTAGTTAGTATTTCACTTCTGTATTAATACAGGGGTGCCCACAGGGGGGGATTATGGCGCAAGTTGCGCCATCAAAATTTTTGGGGGGGATTTTTTTCCAGAAGGTTTTCTTTTTATTTAGGACATGAAATTTTTGAATTTTCGAAAGAAAAAATATTTAAACTCATTCAACAAGAAATAGAAGCATTAATAATACTTTTTCCGTGTACTTTTCAGGGCCGTCGCCGTAGCAAGCCCCCCTCCCTCCTCGTTTTTCTGAAGTGTGGCCACCAATTTCATTTTATAGCAATGCAACTAAGGAAAAAAAGGAAAACTCTTCGTTATTTAAAAAAATTAAAATAGTAATTATAAATGAACAAGTGAAATAATAGTAACAAAAAGTATTTTTTCTGTCAAAGTTGAATAGAAAATGTAATCTTAAAATACAATTTAAAAACATCCGTGATTCTCTTTTATCAAGAGTAAGTAAGGGCCGCGGAAATGTACACTTCAAACATTTTTATTAACACAAAAATAAGTATTGAGTACAGTACACTCTTCACTAGACCACAGAGTGCGTATGTCTGCCAAGTCAGAAACTATGGGCTCGTCTCGAATTAAAAACATTGTGTATAGAGTAAAATTTGAATAATGGGAGGGATGACAAGTGACCAAACTAACATGTTGCACGCCTTGTCTCTCGGCGGCCCTGGTTATACGAAACCATGCTTCATGGTTCTGCAGTTTAAAAAATAAATAAATAAAAATACATAAATAAAAGAACAGCCCATAGGATAGGGGTCGCCGAAACATTCCCATATGTATGTACTTTTTTTTTTGATGAAAAATGTTGTCCTGAAAATCATTGCCAAGTGGAGAAAAATGTATTGGTCGCCGAAATAAATTTAAATAGAGAGATAGAGAAAAAAAAAACAGTTAGATGCAATGAGAGATTCAAAGTATTATAATGAATACTCATACCAAAAGTTCTAAATGTTTTGAATGTAAAAATCGTAAGTAAATCAAAGTTTGATTAAGAGATGCAGGTGGCATATTTAAAATAAAATGAAGTAGAATAGAGACCTAAGGTATCGCAGAAAATTACCACATCCGTTCAAAATGTTAAAAATCCTTTTTCTAAGGTCGCAAATGCTTGTAGTGCAAGAAAGCAAAAATATTGCGCGGGAAATTGAAAATTTTACTAAGGAAAATCCAAGCAAATAATAGTGTTTGGCAATTCAAAATTGAAAAAAAAAAAAAAAAATTACCACGATATGTTTATCAATTATTGAAATTTACAATGAAGATAGGAGGGACGTAGCCAAACTGAAAGGAAGAGTGGGGAACTCCAAAACCCTTCTTTTTACGTCCCCAAAGCTGGCCTGTAAGCGAGTGTTTAAAACTTAGGTTTTGAAAAAATCCCGGGAAAGCGTTCTCAAACCCTTACCCTAACGTCATTAAAGATGGCCTACACGTTAGTATTTAGGACTGCAATTTCGAAAAGCTGTGAGAGTGCTTCCTACGTAACCTCCGAGAAACGCCCTCTCAATTAATCATTCATCATCATTCAAGGTCGAATAAATTTCGTCTTTTGGACTTTAATTTAAAAAAAACTCCTTGAGGCATCCCGAAACTCGTTCTCCAAATATTACCGAAGATTCTCAAACATTTCATTGTTAAGGCTTCAATTCGGAAAATTTTTCGGGGGAGATCTCCAAAACCTTCTACTCCTCTAACAGTATTTAAAATCGTCTACGATTGCGTTAATTGGATTTAATTTTGAAAATTTGTCAGGGGAAGACTCTGAATCTCTCCACCCATTAACATCTCCCACAACCACCCATTAATCTTCTAAAACTGCGGTTTCAACAGATCGAATTTTTTTCGAGAGAATGCCTCCCCCCTCTCTCTATCTCTCTCTCTCTCGCCAACATCATCAAAAAATGTCTTAAATCCCGCTTTTAGTGCTTCAATTACAAAACATTTCTGGTCTCTAGCCCCTTCAAAACTCATACTTCCCTTTTCATCGAAGGTTGGCTTAAATTACGTTTTCGAAGCTTTAATTTCAAGAAACTGGAGGTGCACTAAATTAAAAAAAAATAGTCTACAATCGTCTTTTTAAGGCTTTAAACTTGGGGGGGGGGGGGTGGAGGGGTAGGCGCATCACTTTTCCCCTTAATATCACCATAGATCATCTAAAACTGCATTTTTCAAACTACAATTTCCAGATTTTTCCCGGGGGAGAGCCCCCAGACCCCCCTTTACGTGTCACAATCACAAATAATTCACAATTGGAAATGCATGCTTGAAGTTTGCATTTTGAAAAATTATAGAACGATGACCCCAAGTCTCTTCCTCCCTTAACATCATCATAAGTCATCTAAAACTGTTTTTCAAATAACAATCTTGAAAATTCCCGGGGGTGAGCCTCAGATCTCCTCTTCTGAACGTAATTAATTAACGGACAATTGTGTTGAGAACTTAAATTTTGAAAAATTATCGGGGGAGGCTATCCTGGACCTCCTCTCCCCCCTCCCCTTTCTCCCAAATGTAAAATGTAGTCTAAAACTGCGTTTTTATGTCTTCAATTTCGAAATAATGCAAGAAGGTAGCCCTCCGAACCTCCTAATTTTGATTGAATATTATCCTTACGATTAAACTTATATTGCTAGTACTAAAAGGTCTAGTAATATGACTATACCTGCTAAACCAGGAGCCAAATCTTCTCTCTCTCTGCATATTGAATCATGTGTTTGAAACAATTAACGGGCCGCCAAAACGTACCCCCTCCCCTCCGCAGTTTTTTTGACCTAGCGACGGCTCCTGGTCTTACCTACTCCTGGTACTTTTACTTCAATGAACGTGTCTCTTTTTTTAATGAAGGAAACATCACAGACGGCATGGAGTTAGTGTCCGTTTCAAAGCTGGTTCAGACGATTTGATTTCCTTTCAATATTTTATAAATTGTGTATAAATTGCATGTGTAAAAATGATGAGAGGAAGAGAGGTCAAAAATGTTTTATTGTTTGTAATAATTCTGACCAGTATGTTCTAGTCTTCCATTGATTCATGTGCACCTCGACAGTCGTTAAGAACTAGTTTTGAAGTTTGCGAATAACATATTTTTTATCCCTACAATTGACAATTCATATATTTTCTTCATTAACGAGCTTAAGCTTGTGAAGAATTT
This sequence comes from Uloborus diversus, assembly GCF_026930045.1. Classification (NCBI taxonomy): domain Eukaryota; kingdom Metazoa; phylum Arthropoda; class Arachnida; order Araneae; family Uloboridae; genus Uloborus; species Uloborus diversus. The sequence goes on along the minus strand of NC_072734.1, from coordinate 123,356,756 downwards.
TTCTCATTTCACTTTACTCCCATCTTCTCTTCCATTCTTAAACTGATTGTTTCAATTTATCATTAGATAATTTTTATGAACTTTCAGCGATGTTGATTTTCGCTGATGGTGGTAGAACACTCTGTTCTTAAGGTATTTAAGTTATGTTTCGTAAATCATGTTTACTTTCTTCTATATCTGTTATGTATAGAAGAATATTTGATTCGTTAAAATTCTCGAGTTCTGATTTTCGATAAGTGCTGAATAGCTGAATCCGTTATTGAGGATTTCCGAAACATAGCTGTTACGGTGTGTCTAATCTATCTTTTTTAGATATGCAACTTCAATTTTGGAAAAATTCCAGGAGAGCGCCTCCCACTGTAGCGCCAGAATAACACCCTCTTTATCATCAAGAGTCATCTAAAACTGCTTTTGTTGAACTGCAATTTTGAAAAATTTATAGGAGAGAGCCTCTGATTCCCTCTTTCTTTAACATGATCAAAGAAAAGTATAGAATTGCGTTTTTGGAGTGTCAATTTCAGACAATTTCCGGAGGAATGGCACCAAAATTCACCTACAACTAACATTGTCCAGATCTATCAAAACTGCGTTTTTAAAGCTACAAGTTCGAAAATTTAAGTGGAGCGCCCCTCTCCCTCCCCCTACTCTCGTCAACATTATTAAAAAATCTTATTAAATTTGGTTTTCAGGGCTTCAGTTTCGAGAAAATTCCTTGAGAGCTTCCGAAAACTCGTTTTCTCAACGTCATAAAGGTCGACTACAATTGTGATTTTAGAGCTTCAATTTCAGAAAACTGCGTTTCCCCCAACCATAGATAGAGTTTTTAAGACTTTAATTTTGAAAATTTTCCTGGGGCAAGCCCTAGGATCTCTTCTTCCCCTAACATTACCACAGATAGTCTAAAACTGCGTTTTCAGAACTACAATTTTGAAAACAAAGGAAAAGCCTTCTTTCACACAACGTTAAACTATCTACAATTGCGCTTTTAAAGTTTCAATATTGAAAAATTACCGGGAAGGGCACACCAAACTTTTTATCCCCCAAACATCACCAGAGATCATCTAAAACTATGTTTTTAAAACTACAATTTCGAAAATTTTCCGGAGGAGAAACCCCCGAATCTAAGTGACGATAAAATAAGATTCATATTTTATAGATTCATATTGTATACATCCAGTAATGACTCCATCACAAGCCAAAAAGTTGAATCCGCTCTTCCTGTAATTATTGATATGTTTGGAAAAAAATAAGGTGTAGCAAAATTCAGCGGTACCCAAAACTTGTTTACTCAAGGTTCACGTTGTAATTTGGGAAGGCAAGGCAGGTCAACAATCCAACAATACTTCAGTTCAAATGTTATTTGTCAGCGCTAGCCCCCCCCCTCCTCCATGAATTTGACTGGAAATTAAACTCTAAAAACTTACATTTAACCCGATTCGAAAGCGAGAAAATTTTTGGGGGGGAATTTGCGCCATTGAGCTTGGGGGGGATGGGCACCCCTGTATTAATATGAATCATGAAAACCGTTCAGATTATATTAGTTAGGGCAAATACTTACAAAGGAATATATTCAGGTGCAGATCCAAATGGGTCATGACCCCCCTAAAATGACCAAATTTAGCTTACATTTGCATTTGGGGGATTTATCTTTTGCAAAAAAAAATCTTCTTGGACTGCCTATTTAGGCCTGAAAATTGCACTTAGGCCCCTTTTTTTTTTTTTTTTTTGATAATGATCACTTTTATACAATTTCAATATTTTGCCCCCGCTAAGTGAGAGGGTAAGTATCAATGGCTAAAATCCTGTGAGGTGTAACCATTAACAAAAATATAATCTGCATAAAAACTTTGTGAAACATTTTCAAGAATTTACTCGATTTAAATTAAATTTGGTTTCAATGGACCAAATGTACTTTTTTTTTTGCTATTTTATTTTAATTTTCATGTTATTCATTCCTCAATATTTTTAAAAAGTACTTGCTGTATTTTAATTGATAAATTTGTAATTTCATTATTTTTTAATTTTGATATTCTAGGTAGAAAATTCCAACTTTCAAGATGACTTCACCAATGACAATAGTAATCCTTCCGAAATGCCTCCTATAGTAAGTTTATTTGGACACAAACAATTTCAAATAAAAATAAATAAATAAAATTACAATTTATGGTTTTAATGCTATAAATATATCGTGTAAGAATTTTTTTTCTTCCCATGATTATTGACAATCATTTAGGCTTTTGTGCTCTAGTTCATCAATTTTAGATACATCAGATTAAGGTTGTGATATCTCATATTATTGACATTTGGCTATGTGAAACAGTACATTCTCAATTTCATTATTTAAAAAAAAAAAAAAAACACACATGGTCACCACTTTTGGCGACTGGGACTTGATTCTTTGATAGCTACTTTTAATGAAATGATCGCCCATTGATGACTAGCAACCTCCAACCTAGAGCTTTATCTGAAATGTATATTCTAATATGTATGCTAATATTTGTGCAATATTAGCTAGAATGCACAAATTGAAGATTGAGGGGAGGAGAAAGAAGAATGTGTGTGTGTGTGAAATCAAAAAAGCTACCAAACTTCTTTTAAATAGAGCTACATCGTGAAACTAACTAGGATGGCCTGCATGGCCTGCGCAAGGAGAAATGAGTCACCAGCAGAAGATCCACTTCTTCCCTCCTTTTCGCCTCCTCACTCACAGTGATACAGTTCCATCATAGAAAAACTTCACGAGTCATCATATTTAAGATAAATAATGACGTGATTTAAAATTCTCACCAAACCTTTAGTTAGTTTCTACTATGTAACACATGTCGCATTTCTTTTCTTTTTTTAATTATTATTATAAGTTTTTCATTAAATTAGCACATTTTGAATAACTAATTTACAGGAAAAAAGCCTATAAACTACTAGTTTCTTACTTGAAATTTGTGCAAGCAATTTAAAATAATGCTAACGTTATGAATCAAAAATATTACATTGATACTTAATTATATTTCATTTTAGTAAAATAAAAACACATTGAAGCAAACTTGTAATACTTAACTAAAATCAAAGTCGAATTATTTTATATATTTTAGAAATTGCATTTTAAGAGAGTACAAAATGAGACTTCTTCCTGTAACCATGGGACACTTTTTTTAATGAAAATAATAGAATATGGTGCGGAGGGGTTAACATTTATCTGTTGCTAAAATTTGCATCTTAAAATTTATACATATGATATCAGCGTATAAAAAAACACAAACATCAATTATTTATCACTTGACAACTAAGCATTTTGGTTTTTGAAGCAAATACGTTTGAGCATCTCTACACATTAATCAAACGAATTTGCTAGATTTATTAAATATATTCAGATATTAATACAGTCAAACCTCGTTATCGCGACACCCGGATTTCACGACACTCCGGATGTCACGTCACTTTTTCAAAGTCCCGAACCTATACCTCATAATTTTAACGTTAAGTAGCTCCGGATTTTACGACAGTCTTTTTGGTGCACCTCCGGTTACGATGACACTTCGAACAGCGCCGACTGGATCAAATATTTCTTTGCAATTGTTAAATTTTCTGTAAAATAATAAAAACATCAGGAAATGTTTGTTGTAGGAACTTCGGACTCTGCAAGAGGTTTGACCCCTCAAGAATAGTGGGGGGCGAGTAGATAAGTTCTGAAAGGTACAGGTTTCATACTTTGAGAAGAGGGACAATAGAAAGGAATTCAAAGCAGGTGGAGAGTCTTGAATTAGTTTCTTTCTTGCTGATACTTTCGTGGAAAAGAGGAGTGTTAAAAATGCTATTGAAAAGTTATTTAGTTAGAAAAGTTTTTAGTTACGCAAAAAGTAATAATAATAAGTGAAGATTTTTTTAAGAAAAAATATTTTTGTTATATCTACCAATAATTCAAATTTACATTAGTTAAATCTAATTTAAAATGTATATATAGATACTACTATTTTTTTCATTAAATCTAATTTTAATGTTAACTAATGTTTAATTATGAATTTTTAAATATTCCGGTTATGACGTCGCTCCGGCTATGACGACACTTTGTTGACAGTCCCAAAGGTGTCGTGATAACGAGGTTCGACTGTACTTTTAGAAAAAAAAAACGCTTTTCAACTAAATGAATATGCAAAATTATACTGATTTTTTTGTAAGCAGTATGGATTCCTTGCCTCTATGTAAACAAAACATTAATATATTTTATAGATTGTTTACCTAATAAAGTATCTATTTATACATGCATAGTGATGTGGATTGGGTAAATACCCAGCGGGTAGGTAAATATTTTTTGGGTATTTACCCGGGTATTTACCCAAGGCCTGGGTAAATACCCAAAAACTGGGTATTTTATAAAAAATGCAAAAAAGTGAATGAGAATTTTTTTTTAAAATCTAAATATGAAATAATTGGTAAAACTGATATATACATATGTATTACACAGTTTATAATATTTTTTATTGAAAGACTTGATGAAATCATGAAAGAAACGTATCGTGAACCAAAGAATCTTTCTTTTCAATGTCATAATTGGAGATAAGCAATTCATTATGAACTTCAGGATTTCAAAATTACAATCTAGGTTAGTCATATCCAAAATGAGAAAAAGGAAGCATGAGGGATGTTTGGAAGAATAAACTGAGAAGTTATTAAGACACTATGGTGTTATTTTTTTTTTATTGATATTTAAGTGATAACATGGAAAATAAACAGTTTTCACATTAATAAGCAAAAAAAAAAGCAAAATTTTTTTTTTCTGTTGCCTTGCTCATTTGCATTTGTTCCCCTGTAGAGTGGGAAGGTAAATATTTTTTTGGGTATTTATCCGAAGGCAGGGTAAATCCCCTAGTAATTGCGCATTTTGCAAAAAATTTTTAGGTAGTATTAAAAGGTGACTATTTTCTTTTTTAAACGTAAACCCTAAAATAAAAGATTAAAAATTTTAAATGAATTTTAAGTGTTTATGTATATTGTGTGTGTGTGTGTGTATATATATATATATATATATATTAAAGCTCAAAACTCGCGGTCGCCAGTCGCCAAATGCGACCAATTTTCAAATTTTGGCGACCATTATTTTCACTTCAGTCGCCAATGTGGCTACCATTCGCCAATGCAACCTTCCCTGACCTATAGTCTTGACATATGACCTTTCCCCAAATTCTTTTGTCCACTAAAAGTTCGGCTATCGGATCGCCGGGGATGAAGGAGGGAGGGGAGTATTGTCCAATTGTGGCTAATTGTGCTATGTGTTCTTGTTCTGAATAGAAAAAAAATCGCAATCACGACGGCAAATTCGTTACAAAACTTCTCTTTCGAAAACTCGGCTTTCTTTACACGCGATCGTAAAAATAAACAAATTTCATACACCAATTTAGTAAATTAAGCTTTTTTGATCTTAAGTTCATTTTTCAACTTGATTTCTCCTTAACAAATGGCTATTTCTTCGTTTTGCGGTATTTTTAAACTACGCGTTTTCAAAATGGCGTCGCGTTGTTATTATTCATTTTTACCAGTTAAGACGAAAATGTCCTTTCCAAAATAAAAAGAATTAATCTTATACATTTGGTTTACATATGAATAAACAAAAATGGCGCCTTTGAGTCAAAATGCACCGAGACAAGGTAAAAACGATATCGCTAAAAAAAAAATTTTTTTTGCAAGATTTTTAATTTTTTGTTTTAATTATATTGTTTGTTTTTCCTTTTTTTCTTTTAAAATATAAAACCTACTGGAGGAGAGGATATATCCGTTTGTTTACTTTATTTCTCCTTAAAAAAGTTGTTATTTTTAAGTTTCGCGGTAAATTTTCAAAATGGCGTCCCGCGTTTTCAAAATGGCGCCGCGTTGTTGATTGTCCATTTTCACCAGTTGGAAGAGGAAAATGTGTGTTCCAAAATAAAGAGAAGTACAATCGTATTTATAAAACACATAAATAATTTTTTAAAAAAATGGCACCCTTGCGTCTAGAGAAGGTGGAAAGAAAACGGCTGAAACCCTTTTTTTCTTCTGCTGAATCTTTTATTTCATTTTTTGTTTTTTTTTTTTTTCGTTTTGTTTTATATTGTTTACCTTTCTTGTATTTATTCATTTTTTGACACTCAGGCTTCGATTTTTATAAAATTCTGCATGCATTTGTAAAAACAAACAAAAAAAAAATTGTAGAATCGCAAATGGTTTAGGTTTTACATTCTGTTCAATTTTTTTTGGTATTTTGTTGTTTTCTTTATCAAGGAACTGACTCGTGTTTTGGTTGAAAGCTGTGATGTTTCTAGAAGTTTTGAAAGCTGAAAAAAAATAATAACAATCTTTTTCATTTATTTATTTTTTTATCGTGATGTGTTTTGCTTAAAGATAAATTAATGCAGATTAGAGTTTGCAAAAGATGTGTTAAATAATATCTGGGCAGGGGTGCCCGTTCCCCCCAAGTTCAATTCCCCCCCCTCCAAAAATTTTCCTCAACCCTCTTTTTCTTTTTTATTTTTAGCTCGCTTTTTATTTTATTTATTTTTTTAAATATTTTTTATTTACTCATTTATTTTTAATTATTATTTTATAAGAAACGTTCTTTGCTACGCCAATGACATATATACACTCATACTAAATAAATAAACTGAAAAAAATAAATTAAATAATTTAAATTAAAATAAAGTTCGGCTATCATTTTTTGAGATTTGGCTTGATTGGTATTGAGATTTGATTTGAGATTTGATTGGTAGCCATTGGCTACCAATTCAAAATTTGAGTTTTGAGGTATAATATATATATATATATATATATATATATATATATATATATATATATATATATGTGTGTGTGTGTGTGTGATACAGAATACACCTGAACAATTGAACTAAGTTTGGAGGAAATTTCTGCATAAGATATAGGTAAATAAATAGTAATAATAACTTGAGCGACATTTCGTTACATTTTGATGTCATGCAGGGACATATTACTGGGTTATAAAAGACTAGGACCTTAAAAAATTGATGTTTGCTTTTTTTGTAACCAGTTAAGCTTTTTTTCTTTTTGTAGAATGGCTTTTCATATCTGAAATTTGGCTATCAACGTTGATTAGCCATATCCAACACATTTAATTATATTAGATTGTTAAGCTGTTTCACACAATAATTCTTTAAATATGTGATCAAAATACAATTTTTGGGCAAAAATTTATTGTTTTGTATATGATTGGTTGTATATATACATAATGGAATACATACAGAAAAGTATTTTAGTTGAATATAAATTTTTGAAATAAATACCCGGGTATTTACCCATTTTGGGTATTTACCCGGGTATATACCCTGGGTATTTACCCCTAAAAATAAATACCCGGGTATTTTACATCACTATACATGCATAACAGTATGCATGTATATATATATATATATATATATATATATATATATATATATATATATATATATATATATATATATATATATATATGTGTGTGTGTGTGGGTGTTTGTGTTTGTTTTTGTTTCAATATTTATTATTATTACTATATATCTATAATTACTCACTTTAACTTTTTTTTTTTTTGCTGTCAAGGTATCAACAATAGTGTCAACAAATTAAATACAAGCTCTTTCACAACGCTGAGTAGTTTTTAGTTGAAGTAAAGGAACATTTGTGTGCAAAATTATAAAGAGTAATAAAGAATTTGTCACATAAAATGCAATACAATTTAAGCAAAATTTGCTAGTGAATGAAAGCTGGAAAATTTCCAGGAGCTATTTAAAAAGTTGCATTACACTCTTTTCATTTAAATATATGCATGTCGTGTGCGTCATATTATATTTCCATGTCGTATTTAAAAGGATCAAGAAATTAAATATATCTAACCTTGCTATATTTTGTAGGCTCAAAATCTTTCCTTTTAATAGCTGCCAACCACTTTTTTAGATCTGGATCCGTAGGGAAGGAATAGATGCTAACTTTCGGACCGTTGCGATAATTTCCTTTGCAATCCCACTACACAACACGGAGTAGGCATAATTTATAACTTTTTAAAAAACATTTTCACATCCCAAATAAAAAAAGGCAAACTGGAAAAAATGTATGTCTTGGCAATTGTTTTTGCGATAAATCTGAAGACATCAGCAGCGATCACAATAATAACACATTTGTTGTCAAACAACTGTTGCACTCACTGAGTTTAAATCTTCTCTTCTCTTTCTCCCCTGTGGGATAGCGGGGTTTGAATCTGCTGCTGATGACTCACGCCGAAGCCCTGAGGGGCTGCGAAGGCCATCCTAGTTTCAATGGTTGTGGCTACATTGGGTTCCTTATAGTTTTGAGGAACAATAATTTATCTATTACAAATCACAAAAATATCAAAACAATGTTTATTCTCCAATTTTTTTATGGCGAATTTTATTGTTACTGAGTTATTTCTTTTTTTTGCAACCAACATAGAAATATGTTTTACTACTTAAAAACAAGTCTGCTTTTAAAACTAAATAATATTTTTTTAAAACTTCATAAGTAAAACTTAAACAAATATTTTACTTGATGTTGTTTATGGCTAGCAGGAGTACCAATCAATGCAATGAAAAGCTTTATGTGATGTTAACTGTGGGGCATTATTAAGGTATTCTGAGTTCAAATTCAGGTCTCTCTTCCGCTGCTTCCGTGAGAACCTGGCATTAACCACAAACAGATGAATGTTCCATCCAATCACTATTTTTATGTAGAGAAGTTTGGTGTATATAATTTTTGTGTGTATTGTTTCTATTAATTAGATTTTTCTCACAACAACATTTGTATTTGATTTAACAGAAAATAACACCGAAAACGTTTATTTTGATATCCAAAAAACTTATCGCCAGGCGTCATCCTTATTCCTAGTGATGAATATTGGTACTCTTTGAGGTCCTTAAATTATTTTTATGGAAAGTTCAGGATGCTGCAATGATGTATTATAAAGTTGATTTAAAGGAAAAAGAAAACAGAAAGGAAGAAAGAATTGTCATGCATAATAATATAAAAGTTAAACTTAATTCCCTTCATTTGAATCTTCATCATTCTGCATTCATTTTGTTTTTCCCATATCCTAACATTTTCATTTGTTATTTAAAGGAGCAAATTGGTGTGGTTGCTGCAAACATCCAAGTGCCTTTTGAAGTGAGTTCAAGTTCTCATCATGTGCTATCATCCTTACCAGCCAGGTTCGCTATTAAATTCGAGCAAATGTTTTACTTTTATGTGCATAATTTCTTAAATTTTGAAATTCCTAAATGAATAATTACTTTTCTCTTCAGTCAAAATTGGCCTGGTGATTATGGGTTTACTGTGTCATTCAATCAACAAGAGAAAAACACGAAAGGAGTGGCATGGACGGTAATGTTTTCTTTGTCTATCACCTTGACATAAATTCTATAAACTTTTTTATTTATGGTACTCCTGTTTACTCATGTTTACTTCCCTTTTTTTCTTCATATATCTTTGAATAATCAAAAAGATGACGGTAATTTCTTTCTTGGAAGAGCCACAAAATGTGATGTTAAAAAGTTATATGTCTAATCTGTTATGATATGATTCCCATTCTGTGGTAACTTCTACTCAAGTATAATTTCTTTGTGATCATAAGCTATTATTGCATAATTTAAAAAAGTTCCTACCCTTCTTCAAGGAAATAGTATTAATGAAGAAGTAAATTTGTATCTGAGTTTTGTTTTGGAGAAATTTCTGTGATTCCTAAAGCTGACATTACTCATGCTGAAAAAAAGTGAATGAAACTAGATGTATATATGTACAAAAGTTGCCAAATTTATATATGTGAGTAAATGGTTAGTAAATTTAAACGAGAAATAATGATAGTCTTTTCTTTCAATGACATTAAAATCAACTTGCTTTTGCTAAAAAATAATTTTTCAGGTAGTTGCTATGTGCATAATTTTTGTTTATTTATCTAGCATGGTAAATCTGCATGGTTTGGAACATAGTCATTGAATGAATATGTTTACTAGGTAATAAGTTAATTTAAATACCAAAATCGATTTATCTCTACAAATTGAGGCATTTATTCTGCATTTTATTTCAATACTTCATAAGAATATTATATTTTTCATTTGTTATTTAAAGTTAATTAAATTTATATTTGTTTCAAATCAAAAGGATTAAACATATTTGATTAAAAACCAAATCTTATCTTTTTCTCGCTTGAAAGCTGGCAAGTTTGTTTAAATACTTATTTTCTTATATACAGTGAAGCACCGTTTATACGTTTTTATCAATTATACGTTTTTAAAATTGGTCCCTGCAAAGTCTAGTACACATTAACCTATAACTATTATGCGTTTTTTCGTTTGTACACGTTTTTCATACAGTCCCCTCAAAAACAAACGGTGCTTCACTGTAATTTTAATGAGGCGAATGGAAAATTGGTGTATGTTTTTTTAGTTCACCTAAACTACAATTGAAGGAGGGATTATTGTATGTATAAAAACCATGCAAAATTTAATTCTGTTAGGTTTTGTTGATAATGTGAATTTAAAACCTAATATAAATTCAAACAAAATAATTTGTCTTATATTAAGCATTTCTCTATTGAAACATAGAGCTTAAGATTCTGGTAGTCATTAAAAATGAAGTTATGTATCAAGGTCAAGCTTGTGTCTATTGAAGTTTATTTTTAAAGTAATTTTTCTCTGGAAAAATATGAGAACTAACATCTCATGCAGTTCTTTCTCCTCTCTTTCTAAAATTAGTTTTCTAAAATAAAGGACAAACTTTATGTTGGCAAGGATGTTGCATGTCCCATTAATTTCTCGGTGAATACAGTTTTGCCTGATGACTTTTGTGTGAGAGCCATGGCCCTTTATAGTTCTCCCGAGCAGATATCTGACGTTGTGCAGCGGTGTGTAAACCACTCAATGGATGAGTTACGCAAAGGTATCTTCTTTTCCTCTCAATTATAAAATCATTTATGTTTTGAAATAACATGTTGCCCCCTGTACCTCATGGTTTGCCTTACAAATTTTGCATTTTACTTTATCTTCTTTTTTCTTTTATCAAATTCAATTCAATTTTATAAAGACTTAAGAAAGTATTTTATCACTTTCAGTATTTTATTTGAGGTAGTTGTTAATCCTTATGATGCATACTAACAACATGATTTACTTCCATGATAGTTTAAAATAATGTTTTCTTATCTTTTAATATTTTTGTAGCTTTTATCCCATTGTTGGTTGAAGACTCTTTTCATGTCTCCAACTTTCAATAAGGTTCAATATCTGCAACAATTTCTAACTCTTTATAAAGACACATGGCGGTTAACTTATACCTTACTTGCGTGTCGAAATAATGGAAATTAAAATTGGAACAATAAAAATTTATCCATATCCCTTATCAGACCTAATCTTAAAATGTATTTATTTTTGAAAAAGTGTTTGTTTTTTAACATTTTTAGGTCTTGTAGAAGCACAACACCTTATTCGATGTGACAGCAGCATGGCCTCGTATGAAATTGATCCTATAACACTTCGTCACAGTGTAAGCGTACCATTTGAGAACCCCCAAGGTATTTATTTATCTTTCATGAAAATGATATTTAGTATTTTATTATTTAATTTGAGATTATGATTGTGTTCGTACTTACTGTAAAATTGATAGTCAAATGTAAGCTTGAGCAATGAGCATTCTTCATATATATACTGTGTAATAATCAGTGTCTTTTGCAATCGGATGATCTTGCGTCTGTAGTCGTGATTTTGTTCCATAGTTCCTTAAAAACACTGAAAACCAAAACATTTTCACAATAGTGTTTAGACGTTGTCTGCAAATGATGTCGCACTTTGAGGGTAGGAGTGGGTTTGTGAAATTGAGTTTGTGACAAGGGAGGGTGAGGGCAACAAGGAGTGTGATATCACATTTTTATTTATTTTTTATTTTTTTGAAAATATGCTGATGAAAAACTGACAGGTGACAAGAGAAGGGTATAAGGTGTGTTGTTTGTGACAAAAGGCGGAAGGGGTCAAAAATGTTGCTAAAAAACGTCATTATGGACAGCTTCAAATGAAAGAATAATACAGACAACAATATTAAAATTTTCTGTAATGCTGTTATACTTCAAAATAACAGATGGAATTATAGTTTTAGGTCGTTAATTTTGAATTGCTCTCAATTAATAATATTGGAAAAAAAAACCTAAATATAATCATTCTGATTGCATCAATTTTGGTGTAGGCAGTTATGGTAGAGAATTTGAGAGATAATTCAGGATGATTCAAGAGTGCAGACAGTTTAAAATTTTATCCAGGTCTGTGCTTAAGAGAAACATTTTGACACCTATAAAGGGTCATTCCATAGTGACTAACGTAACATTCGCAGCTGATTTTCTTACTCTTTTTACCTACACCGGGAGTAAAAATAAATGTTTTTTGCTTTAATATGCAGATTTAAAATATACAAAGTGACTATTTTTCATTTCTACCAAGAATTTGAAGCAAAATAAGCGCTGGCAGGTATTTTTTTGCCAAAAAAGGCATCGTGACTAACGTAACATTTTTGCAACCCTGAGAAACAATGCTTATGTTACGAGGAAAATTTTTCTGAAAGTTACGCAGGCATTTAACATTGGCCTATATATTTGTAAGAGGCAAACAGTCTATTTTTAAAAATATACTACAGATTCATTACACATAAATCTTTTTTGGCCCTTAATGGTGCGTTTACGAAAAACTGTGTGTGACTAACGTAACCATCGGATAACAAGCAATGAATGCATATAAAAAACTTTTTGTAATTAATCTTTTGCTCTTATATTACTTTTACACTTTTTAGGAACTTCCTTTGCGTTGCATTGTGGTTCTTTCTTTACTTTTTTTCTACATTAGTGTAAAAAATTAAATGGAAGGATTCAGTTCAATTAACTCAATTTGAATGTGCGAAAAATAAATAAATAAATAAATAAAATCTGCTTTTACAAACTGAATAATATTATTTTGGGCTAATTAAATCTTATATATATATATATCTCTTTTAAAAAAATAACTTTATTCAAGTTGATAGTTTCGCCGAATTCTAATATTCTGCAGATATACTAATTATCGTCATAAGAAACTCCTAGTACTTTTCAATGGCATATTATTTTTCAAGGTTTACTAATTCATCGAACGAATAGTGTTGTGCATCCTGAATCAAAATGTAACATTGAAAAAAAATATTCAAACATTTTTGCAGAAATGAATTTTATTTCTGGATATCACCGCAAATGTTTGAATTTCTAAATGATCATTCTTGCATTTTCTGAAATATATGGCAGCAGTGCTTATTCTCACTGTATCATGTAACATCTTCAAATGTTTTCCAACGAGCTGCCATTACTTCATTTTAATAATAGGTGGAGATGTATTTTCTAAAAATAGACGTTCTTCTTTGTTAAAACTGTCTTTCTATTTTCTTAATTATTTAGCTTGGATTCTTGCGTTGAATGCACGCACATTCAGCAGAGTACTCATTTTGCTTTACTCACCCCTTTTTTTTTAATAATAATTCTTTAAATTGAAAGTATATTTTTAAAGACCTTTAAAAAAATATTTTTTTAAATAGACAGAAGGTCTACAATGTAATATTACTGGTATTTTTCACCCTTTATATGTTTTATCAATATAGAATGGCTTCTTATTCAAAATTGTTCATGAAAATGTACATTAAATTAAATAAGTTTTAAATATTAGCAGTCATTTTTAAAATGTTATGTTAGTCACATGCAAACTGTTACGTTAGTCACATCTCAAATGTTACGTTAGTCACACTAATTATTTTATATCTACTGATACAAAAATAAATATTTTGCACTTTTTAAGTAGATATAACATAGATGTAAGAAAATAAAAAGTGATGTTTGGTTTAATCATCTGGTTTAGTTTTTATGCAGAAAAAAGTTCATTTTCGTGACTAACGTAACGTAAATATTTTCAGTAAAATAGCCAAACTAATTAAAATACTTATCTTATAATGTATGCAAAAAGAACAGTCAATTTTATTGGGCCAACATCTAATCTTTTAGAATAAAAATAGTTCTTTTAAAAATTTGCAAAAACTTTTACGTTACACAAGAAAACTTAGACGCATGTTTTTAGCGTATTTTAAGCCTTTTCTACAACCTCGCACGTTTAGAGCCAGAAGAAAAATACCGAATGAAATTTTTGCAAACTGTTACTGGATTAATGTGCTAGAAAGTATGCTGAATGAAATGATAAGTCACAATTAGGGCTTTGCTGAAAAAAAAATTCTGAGGTTGAGGTTGACATTTCTATGGAATGACCCTAAAAGCTTTTTTAAGAAAGCAATATACAAACTTTGCTTAACTTTCACGTCTTAATTTGTAGTCCTGGTTACATGCAATGGAATTTGTTCTGATTTTACTGGAAGCAAATGTTTGTTTTAATTGCAGTTGTGTGTATATGCATGTTAAGTTGCAAAATAATTATATTAATGTATTTTTTTAGCTGGACAAAATTTTTCTACATACATATACAAATTTGCATGCTTTGGATCATGTTCAGGAGGACCTAATCGAAGACCATTGATGATAGTATTTACTCTTGAAAGAAAGTAAGTAGTATTTCCCATTGAGCATGAAATGAAAGTAACCTAAGTTAAACTTTGATGCTCTTAATAGGGTGGTTAATAAAGAATAAGGCATCAAAAATTAAAGAAAATAAATAAATAAAAAAGTCAATGCATTAAAAGATCTTGATATCAGGAAACTTTAAGTATTAAACTGCTATGGTTGGCAAACTTATAAAACTATTATGTTAATGAAAAAGCTTCAAGTTGATCCCGTGAGCTTTTAATTGCAAATATTTGCAAAGCATTAAAAATTTACTGAGAAAATATGAAAAATCAATTAATGTAAATGTGCAAATTAACCATCCAACTTCTGTGTGTCGAAATTTACCTGTTAGCTGGTAGTAGTTCAAAATTAATTGTGCCTGCCTCTAGAAGCATATTTCTTTTATTACTTATACTATGAAATTTGCTTTGAGTATTGTATTTCTGAAGTCTTGTTTCATCGATATGTAACATTATTTCACATCTATACTAAGTTTTTTTTTCTTCATGTTCAGGCTTTTCTCCAGCTTCAGGTTTTAATTTTCAAAAATGGTATCAGGTTGGTCAGGTGCCCTGGTTATATACAATATTCTAATCTACTGGATAACTCTTTAGTTACTCTTCATTGTCATACCGCATCTGTGCAAAGCGGTATGATGCCTGAATCATGGCCGCACTTGATTTGCTTACGCTTATAGGCCGTGACAATCGCTGAATTTTATGGCAACAAAGAGGGCACTACAGGCAATCCCTGTTTTCCATTCTTACATTTAAAATGTCCATTGATTGAGGGATACACATGATTGGGTTCAGCGCATCTTGTGGTCAAAATGGGCGACACATGAAGTTTCGCATTTTTTGAGAATTTCAAGAGCAGATCATCTTAGGCTGCTAGTTACATCAGTTTAACACAGAAAAGTCATAAATTTTCAAGGCTCGTAAGAATCAAGTATGGCCATGCTTGAATTCAAAGACTGGGCACTTTTCACAGTTTTGAGAATTCTGTTTGTATCTCTTGAAGTGGTTTTTTAGAAATCAAACTTCCTTGCTTGCTCACAATTGAGGCAGTGAGAAACAAAAGGATGTAAGTGCCAAAACTAAAAATTTGAAGATAACCAGTAGAAATGGTAGGTGAGCCTCTCTTCTGTCTTGCAGCAAAACATAGTACTGGTAGCCTTGGTGGGTGCTGTTATGCAGCATGATTTAGGAAAACATATTAATGAAAGCCTACCTAAGACCGCAACTTTAATAGTGTTTTACTCAAAACTTGAAAATGTTCTCTGACATCCCTTTGCTTCTCACTGCCTCAATTGTGCATACTCTCATCAGAGCCCTTAATAACGTTTAGCTTATATTAAAAATAAAAGTTAAAGATTCCCTACTTGCTTAATGTAGTAGGATCATATTTACTTCATATTCAAAACATGATAATTATTTTGATAAGTAGAAATTGTGATACTCCACCTTGAGAAGTGATTCTCAGTTATTTTGACAAGATAATGGGCATAAATTGATAAAATGGAATGGAAAAATAAAGAATCTGGGTTGAAATATAAGCTTGAAATTATTGTGTATTAAATTCATTTAGAGTTGTAGTTGTGTTGTATTGAAGCAAAATTAATCTGCCAAAACTGTGGCGGAGTTGCTAATTCTTCCTTGGCTATACAATAGGAAAAATGGAACTGCACCACTCTTGTGTTTGCTTAAAATGGGGTATTACCATATAGATATATATATATATTGAAAGGTAATATTCAAAAGTTATTACTGCTGTAGTAGGTTAGACACAAAACACTTCCTAAGAATGTTTTATGCATGCTGACTATTATGCCATCTGTAATTGAACATATTAAACTTTTCTCCTCAGAAATCAAGTTGTTGGTCGTCGAAAAATTGATGTCAAAATATGTGCATGTCCCGGACGAGATCGTAAATCAGAAGAAGACCAGTTCTCAGAAGCAATGGGAAGACACGTATCAGTAAAAAGGAAAGAACCTGCAGAATTTGGTATGTTTTTCTAATTGTTGTGTCCATATGTACATATTCTGCTTAATTAGTGTATTTTTTTAAAAATACATTTGATAGATAGGAGTAATTTTTATACCTTTTTCAATTTCAGTTCATTTGTCTGATACTTTGGAGTTTACAAAAAGTGTTGTTTACCCACCACCTAAGAAGACTAAAAAAGCACCCAACAAAGATGGGCATTATACAGTCACAGTAAGTTAAAAATAACCATCTTAAGATATTTTATGAGTTTGACAGGATAGGTAGTAGTCCAAGTTCAAAATTGCTGTTTAAAGAAAATTTATGAGATTGTTTCTAGGAAATTCTGAAAAATGTTATTCCAATATGCATTTTATGGCAAAGATTGTAATATATGTGCTGAGTTTCATTTAGTGTACACCCCAACCTTTTTTTGTGCGGTCTTTATAAAAATTTCACACAAATTGGGACTGGATTGACTAACCTATCTTTGAAACGAATGCTTAATAGTGTAATTTTGAGTGTTTTTTTGAGCAATCATGATTGCTTATTGTTCTCACTTGACTGTTTTTGGCGTTCCTATGATTTTATTTTCCCACTAGCACTCTCCGCAGCATCACCGTCGACCTGCTCCTCACGATGCTGCACCTCTAGCAAAAACTGTCTCCAGGTTTCGTCAATATCCTACACTTACATGCATACATACACGCACCTACACACACATACATATATACACCTACACACATATACATACACCTACACACATACACACAACCAGGGGCAGACTGGCCAGGTCGGCGAGTCGGGGATCCCCGACTGGGCCAACCGCCGAGTGGGCCACTTCCAGCAATTTTTTTTTATTGAACTTAATTCATTTAAATTCACACCTAACATTTTTAAAGTGTCATAAAATAATAAAATAAAATAAAAGTATGTAAGTTGTTTCTTCTATGTGAAAAAAGCGTTTGGAAATAGGTTTATTCTTTTTCCATCCTAAGCAGAGACCAAAGAAAGTAACCGAAGTTCACACTTGCGAATGCTTACCTCTCTTATCAACTTTCTCTCTAGTTTTTAGAGCTCTGGGAGGCCATGTCTCCCACATTGAAGAAATGGGAGGGGACCAGAGAAATTTAAGTCCGATAAAGGGCCCGGGACGAAAAATAGGGTTAAAAACTTGTATTTGTACATGTATTAACAAAAATTGAAGGGGCCTGCTCCATTAGATAAAGCGTCCCCTGTCATAAATGCATGGGTCATGCTTTTGGGTGTTGGTACAAATGAGCAGGGGCATGCACAAGAGGGGGGGAGAGAAGGGACACTTGTCGACCCGGTTCCAAACCCTATTTTTTTTTTAATGAGGGGTGAAATGTATGTAGGGGCGTTGGGGTAAACAAGATGGAGGGGGACCCCAAAATTTCTGTACATGCCACTGGTATTCACTGGTTGAAAAAGATTCAGCTAAATGCTGTCAGTTAGCAAGATATTTCATTGTTCTATTGTAAATTATCACTATACGAGTATTTTCATCTCAGAATCGCATACGGGAAAGCAAGTCTGGACTACGATAAACTGAATCTGAAACGGGACAAAATTTCGATTTAGATGGGAGATTTCCTGAACATAGACGATTTTGTGATTGCGTACGAGAGGGGGGGGGGCAAGGCTTATTTTAAAGCTACATTAGTTGCAATCAAGGCTAGATCAGGGTTGGCACGCACCTGGAAAATATGGAAAACCTGGAATTGTCAGGGAATCTCTCTCAATTTTTGCATCTGATGGGTGAAACTGTTGCGTAAAAATGTGGTAGTGCGGTAAATGTCGCATTCCAGATAAACGAATTTTCCTGATAGTTGAGAGGAAGAAAATTCAAGCTCATTTTTAAGTACTAAATGTAATAAGTAAAATAAATAAATAAATAGATTTTTAAAACAATCCATACGTAAATTATGAAGCTCTGATTTATATCATTACATTTTATTTTGCTTCTTTTGGGAAAAAAAATCAAGCCATGCACTACTAGTATTTTTCGCAAAGTACGTGTGGTCTTACTAGCATTTTAATAGCCTTCATTCTACATTTTTTTTCTTTCTTTTTCATGAAATAAATGATCATAAAAATTTAAAGCCTTAAAATTTTAGCTTTTATAGGTAAAAACTTGTTTTTTTTTTTTTTTTTTGAAAAATGCCAACATTTTTTTTGAAAGTGACTTTGCCGAAAATTACTTTGTGTGCTTGAGATTTCAGTCCATATGCATCCTTCAAGTTTTTCTATCATTTCAATGGTTGGAAGTTATTTTTATTAATTCTGGATTAGAATGACTTTATACATTTATTTTTTCAAACTTTAACTATTATTGAGTTTGGCACTATTGGCATCCTTAAGAGGTTTTCCACCTCCAGCTCAGTCGCTCCAGCACGAAACTGCAGTCCTCGGCTAGAATTGACTGAGCTGGCGGTGTATTTCATGTATTATTGAGTTAATTAGCTATTACATATTTTTTTGTAAAAATACTGAATTGTAAAAAAATGAGCATTTAATTTTTTTTTAGTTCTTCATTTGCTTTTAAAGCTTAGGATTTCATACCTGCCAACCCTTTCGAATTTCCCGGAAGTTTTACGCATTTTCATGTCTTTTTCCGTTTATGAGCAAAATCTTCCGGATTTTTCACGTGTCGGGAAAAAAATTGTATCTCGCCAATTTTGGCGCTAACGATACTTTTGTGGAACGCGGCACCGTGTTTTAGGCCAAGTAGCCAAGGAAAGGTTGCCGTAGGAGAATGGCACGAGAAGTGAGGCAAGATTATGACGTCACTGAGTGTTACAGCGCATGACTTCATCGGGATCCAATCAAAGCAAGCGTTGCGACGGGCGACTAGGGGCACAATTTCGGCTCCGATTATCTTCTCGTTCTCTCAGTTCGAGCTGTTTTTGTTACGTTCTTTTTTTAAGATGAGTACGAGTAGTGATGTGGATCGGGTAAATACCCAGCGGGTAGGTAAATATTTTTTGGGTATTTACCCGGGTATTTACCCAAGGCCTGGGTAAATACCCAAAAACTGGGTATTTTATAAAAAATGCAAAAAAGTGAATGAGAATTTTTTTTAAAAATCTAAATATGAAATAATTGGTAAAACTGATATATACATATGTATTACAAAGTTTATAATATTTTTTATTGAAAGACTTGATGAAATCATGAAAGAAACATATCGTGAACCAAAGAATCTTTCTTTTCAATGTCATAATTGGAGAAGTATAAGCAATTCATTATGAACTTCAGGATTTCAAAATTGCAATCTAGGTTACTCATATCCAAAATGAAAAAAAAAAGGAAGCATGAGGGATGTTTGGAAGAATAAACTGAGAAGTTATTAAGACACTATGGTGTTATTCTTTTTTATTGATATTTAAGTGATAACATGGAAAATATAGAAACAGTTTTCACATTAATAAGCAAAAAAAAAAGCAAAATTTTCTTTTCTGTTGCTTTGCTCATTTGCATTTGTTCCTCTGTAGGGTGGGAAGGTAAATATTTTTTTGGGTATTTATCCGAAGGCAGGGTAAATCCTCTAGTAATTGCGCATTTTGCAAATTTTTTTTAGGTAGTATTAAAAGGTGACTATTTTCTTTTTTCAAACATAAAACCCAAAATAAAAGATTAAAAATTTTAAATGTTTATGTATATTATGTGTGTATATATATATATGTGTGTGTGTGTGTGATACAGACTACACCTGAACAATTGAACTAAGTTTGGAGGAAATTTCTGCATAAGATATAGGTAAATAAATAGTAGTAATAAATTGAGCGACATTTCGTTACATTTTGATGTCATGCAGGGGTATATTACTGGGTTATAAAAGACTAGGACCTTAAAAAATTGATGTTTGCTTTTTTTTGTAACCAATTAAGCTTTTTTTCTTTTTTGTAGAATGGCTTTTTATATCTGAAATTTGGCTATCAACGTTGATTAGGCATATCCAACACATTTAATGTGAATCTCATATTAGATTGCTAAGCTGTTTCACACAATAATTCTTTAAATATGTGATCAAAATACAATTTTTGGGCAAAAATTTATTGTTTTGTATATGATTGGTTGTATATATACATAGTGGAATACATACAGAAAAGTATTTTAGTTGAATATAAATTTTTGAAATAAATACCCGGGTATTTACCCATTTTGGGTATTTACCCGGGTATATACCCTGGGTATTTACCCCTAAAAATAAATACCCGGGTATTTTACATCACTAAGTACGAGTAAATGTTATTTCCAAACTTTTAAAGAAAGTAATAAAAGTAATATTTACTAAACGAAAGTAAGTTCAATTGATATGAAATTCATAACTAATATCATATTGTTAAATGTAAAGAGGGTAGATGTCCTGTTTAATTTTATTTTGCGTTAAAATCTTGTGGATAAAAATAAAAAAATCTTCCGGATTTTTTTTTCTCGGAGGTTGGCAGGTATGGGATTTGTAAAAAAATCTTTTGAAGGCAAAAATGAAAGTCTATTTTAGAAGAATAGTGTAATAATTTTCTATATTCTTTTGTATTAAGAATATGAATTTTAAATTGAATCATCATTGCAGAGAATATTTATAGCATATATTGTTATTTTTGAAACAGAATGAACTGTGATTTTTATAGATCCTTGCTTGCCAAAGAAAGATGTTACAATTTTATTACAACGAGAATAATTTTTTCCCATGTTTATGTTACAGTCGAGAATAGTGGCCATCGTTGTTTTTGTTAAAACATTGATGTTTTAATTTTGAACATTTTTTTTAAACATCAATGTTTTTTTAAAAATATGTCGCACCACTTGTTGAGAGTATAGTATCAACAAGGGCATGTTGGTAAAAAATTTGAAAGAAAAGTCTTGTAGCATTATTGACTGACGGAATGCTGTTATTTATGCTGTAATGAGGGAGGGAGACTTAAATCAAATGAGATTTCTTATAATATGCTCAGTTATGCTGGAATGGTCCCTAGTATATATCATTATGCAATAGGAAAAGAGTTGCAAAGTAAGAAAAAGAGTAAAAAAAAAGAAAGTGCTAAGAAAAAGTTTTGAGTAATAAAAACTGCATTGAAATGGAAACAAACTTTTGCAGAACATAATTGCAGAGATTTAAAAATGAAAGTATTAATTGGAAATATCTGGTCTTTCAAAGCATTTGTAGTTAAATTTCAAGTTTGTCTTAACTTAACCCATATATTGATAATGATTATCGATAATGTTTTTAAGAATTTTTTGGTTAAAAAATTAGTCTTATTTACAGTAAAAATTATATTGTATTGATATTAAATAACGTAAGTTGACATACATTATCCTGGAATTTTTCCTAAAATTGACTGGAAAACCTGGAAATGTCAGGGAATTTCATTCTTGAACTTCTGTGGCAACCCTGTAGATTAAGACTTAACGAGGTCCCTAAGGTATTTGAGGTATGAGGTCCCTTTGTAGTCCTAAAGGCACTAACGATAGTCTTAAGCCTACAATAGGGTTGTGAAGTTTAATATTTTTTATCAATTATTTTAAATTGTGCAATTTCATTTGTTACGCTTCTGCACATGACATCACAAGTGATGAAATAACATTCACTAATGCCATTAGCGCAGAGAGCAATATTTAATTCGCTTCTGAATTATCAGAACCTGGAAACGCGGTAGACAGCAAGCGTACGAATTCAGCACGCTAGTGGAGATGCGCCAAAGTGCATCACTTGTGACGTCATAAAGACCACTCCGTATTTTCAAAATCAGATATTTAAAAAAATTAAGAATTAAGCGTTGGGAAAAAGAAAGTTTTCTCTCTCCATGTTTTTTTTTTTTTTTTTTTTGCTTATTCTATCAATTTTAGTGATTAAAAGTAGTACTTTTGACTGAAGGAAACAAACTCATTGAGGATTTTGATGCAAAAACCAGTTACGTCCGAACTTTTCCCTTTTTTTAAAAAAATTCATTTTTGCGTGGGGAGAATATAGATGTTCCGATTGGTGCAACAACGAGACACAAATATAAGATCAGGCCTCTGCTACCTCTGCTATTTAGTAAATAATGTACGAAAGATATTTCCCTTTCTATCGGACACTGATGTTATTTGTTGGCCTTACCAAAAATGAGCGAGACTGGACTTACCTGGTTCTTGGTTCCTGCATCAAAGCCCTCATTTGTGTTTTTCAGATTTAAATATCGAAAAATTGCCAGAAAGTCTTCGACCCTTCACTATTCCCTTAAAGTCACTAAAGACAGCTTGAAATTTCACTTATAGAAATTTCCATGGGAGATCTCCGTAATCCTTTTATCTGCACTATAGCCTAAAATTGATTTCAGTTTCAGAAAAAAATGTCCTGAGGGAACTAGTGTTTCCCTCCGACCAAAAAAGGGGCAGTGCATTTTCTGATAAAAGGGTATTTTTTAAGAGAAATTTTGTCAAATAAAAAGGGTGTTTCTTTTACTTTTTGGTATAGCTACATACAAAGTTCAAGAGTTTTCGACAGTAATTATTTTTAAAATATTAAAAAGCTTTTTGGTGTTTAGTTTTAAAGGTAATGCAAAAAACATTCAGATATGTTCTAATCAGATTTTTGTGGATAAGTGAGTGAAATGAGGGAGTGACGATTCAAGGACAGGCTTGTGTAAATCTTTACCTTTTGTTAAAAAATTTGCTTCTGTGAAGTTTTGTTTAAACTTTTAAGGGGCAAGGACTGTTGATTCAGTTTAGGGTCAAAGGTTAGCTTAAAAGCGGTAGGGCACTGCGCCCTCCTAAAAAATCTTGGGTGAAACGCTGGACAAAACTGTCCCCTTTCCTTTTAATGTTTCCAAACATCTTATAAGATTATCTTTTTGAATTTTCAATCTCGAAAAATTCCAAAGAAAGTCGCCGGATTCCCTGTAGTAACTAAATGTAGTAACTAATGTCCTAAATTGGGAGTTTTTAAATGCTTCCAAATGAGATTACTGATCCTCCTACTCTCTCAAACATAACCAAAGATAGTTTTGCGTTTTTTAATAGTTAAAAGTCAAAACGTTTTCGTTGAGAGCTCCCGATGCTTCCCGGTTCCATTAATTTTACCAAGGGTAGCCTAAAATAGTATAAAAGGGTATTTCTAAAACTCCCCATTTCAGACAATTTCTGGGAAGAGCCCCCGACATTCTATTGTAAACAAAGAAAGACTAAAATAGACTTTAATTTTGAAAAAAAAAAGTTAAGAAAACAAAATCGTGTGAGAACCCCTTCTTTTTCCTGTTCTCTAACGTTACCAAAAATTTTAAAATTGCCGTTTTGACATCTACTTTGAAAATATTGCTTTGAAGGGAACTAGAACCTCTTCTCCAGATTCTTTTCTCCTTAGGTACTCTCAACCTATTTCGAAAATTTTCCAGGTTAATTTACCTGATTCTTCCCTTTCCTCGTGTTCTTCCCAGGGGTCTGGCCAGAGGATATTTGGGTCCGTTAACGGACCCTTCACAAAAATCCGATCAACCAAAGATCAACCAAAACGGACCTTTCACAAAATCCCGATCAAACAAAACGGACCTTTCACAAAATCCCGATCAAACAAAACAGACCCTTCACAAAATTCTGATAAACAAGATCGGATCTGTCACAAATTGTTTATTGAAAGAGCAAATCTGAAAGCAAAATAACGCATATTTCTGTGTATAAACCGATAATATTTGGAACCTTTTTTTTAAGTCAAATTAGAGTTATCAGCTTATATAAAACCGGCTAATTTTGAGAGAAAAAAAAAAGAAAGAAAGAAAAAATCAAGAAAGAAAGAAAAAATCGGCACTCTTGGGATGCTCCTGCAAGTGATAAATAATTGCTACTGCCAAATAAATATAATGGTTGTTTGTTTTATCAACAGTTAATTAGCAGCGGTGTTGTTGTAAACTTTTCTGAAAAGGCATTGGTAAGCACTTTTCTCTGCTCATGTGATTTAATAAACAATAATAATATATATCTGCGAAATGAACTTAGAACTGCAAAGGGATAGTAAGGGTGCGGAAAAAATATGATAGCTTCAGATAGGGTTACCAACTTCAAAACTATCACCACTTAGCATCTGGCGTTGAACCTTTATAATGACTTGATTAGAAAATATTCTCATCATTTTGTGGGCTTGTCAATATTTGCGTTTTTACGGTGTGGTGCAATGTTTAATTGTTATTTTGGGAGAAAATTATATGGGTTTTGATTTTTCGATGCTAACAAGGATGATTAACTTTAAATAAACTCTTTTAATTACCTTTTTTTTTTCTTTAGCTGTCTACATTTTGAAAAATGCAATCTTTTAACATCCGATATGAGAATCATATTTTGTTCTTTTTTTCAAGCTAACTTCGCTTTATTAGGATTCAAATAAATGAAAAGTCTCTTTATTTTTGTTAGAACTCTCATTTCAAGTTTTTAAAGCAAAATTCCATTTTCTGTTATGAGTCAAAAATTAAAATGCTGAATAGATGGTTTATTTTATTTTATTATTATTATTTTTTTGGGGGGAGGGGGGTCAACTGTGTCCACAGATATTAATGATATGTTATCATAGGACTCTAATATGCAATTTTAAAATAATTTTATCAAAAATATTTCTTTTACAAGCCGTTTTTATACTTTTGATGCCTTCACTTTAAGAATTGCGATCTCTTTGCATCCGCTATGTTAATCCGTTTTTTCGAATTTTTGATGATTATTACGCTTTGTTAAGAGGTAAACAATTGAAATATCTTTTTATTTTTGTTAAAATCACGGAATTTATAAGTTTTAAACGAAATTCTGTGCTTTTTAAGAGTGTCTTGGGCCAAAAAGTTGAATGCTGAACCCTATTCTGAATTTTGTTTTATTTATTTATATTTTTGTTACAATTATTTTAAATATTGTACAGAAATATATCTAGCATAATTTAACGTAATGCAGAATGGTAGATAAATATTGATACTTGAAAGAGCGATGCTCCCCCCCCCCACCAAATATCAGAAAAAAAAATCCAGAATGATTTTCTCGTCATAGAAGAGGAAAACACTCAACTTTAAGTTTAATTGATACAGTTTGTGCCATCTCTAAATTCTAAAATTTCGTTTTAACAAAAAAAAAATTTTTTTTTGCGAAATTTTTTGATTTTTCACAAAATTAATTCATTTTTCATAAAATTATTTGATTTTTCACAAAAAAACGGACCCTGTGAAAAATCCTGGACAGACCCCTGCTTCCTATGTTGTCAGTATAGAAGCCTAAAAATGTGCCCTTTCAGACTTATAACTAAGCTTGCCAGACGTCCCAGTTCCACCGGGACAGTCCCGGTTTTCAGAAAAAATGCCTGTGACCCGGAAAAAAATAAATTGGAGAAAAGATGTCCAAAAAAGTTTTTAAATAATTAACGGTAGAGGATTCTTTTAGGCAATTACTCTTTATCCTTTGTAACATTAACATTCAATACTAGTATTGGACTAGCCTTTGTAAAGATCTTTACAACAAGATCGGAACCAAAAAAATTCTAGCCAATGTAAACATTATTCAATTTTTCATTCCTTAATTAAAGTCCTTCTTCTAAATAAAGTAATCTGTAAATAATAATGTGTAAGAAATAAAATATTTCCTGTTTTTTTTTTTTCATAAATAGTAACCATTTATTCTTAGCATTGAGAATGAACTACCCTCTAAAAAACACTCTAAAAACTGGCCAAAGTTTGTGTACCCTTTTGAAGACCAATGACACTGTGTGGGAGGGAGGGGGGGGGGTACATTCTGGTGTTCCGGTTGAACATTTCAGAAATCTGGCAAGCCTACTTACAACCATTAGTATCCTTCTTTCAAGGTAATTAAAAAATAAGTCAATGTTAGCTTTATTTTACTTTTAATAATTTTCTTTTTTTAGAACTTTAAAACTTTAGAAACTTATAGGAAAATAGAAATTAGCGGTAGTTAAATGTTTTTTCTTGACTCGGAAGAATCGAGATCCAGAACTGTTTAATTTAACTTTTTTGATTTACAGAGGTGGGCCAAAATATTCTTTTGTCGACTGGGTTAAAGGCAGCCAGTCCGCCCCTGCACACAACTACCCACACACTCATGCCTGCGCACAGACACAAACACATATGCCTACACACACATACACATACCCCCCCCACACACACACACCTACACACAACTACCCACACACACATGACTGCACACAGACGCAAAAACACATGCCTACACACATACACATACCCCTTACACACAAATACACAACACATACCCCTATACACAAACACACATACCCCCCATACACGGGTTTAAATAATTTTTATATTTTCCGTTTTTAAGTTTTTCGAATAAAACAAAGTGTTTTCATCAAGTCTAAGATCTCTACTTTAAGGGGAAAAAATCTGTTTAGATTTTACGTTATTAGTTTGAAGAGGATTTCAAATTGAATATAAGTCAATTTTCTTAATGTCTCTTCTGTGTAACATCAGTCACGTTTTTTTATTCCCCTTAATTTCACATAAAATTTTTTTTTCTCAAGTCTGAAAATAAGTGTGGGGGCAGTGATGTACCATATCATGATATTTTAGATCAATTTCAGGAGAAACAAAATTTAATTTCAAGACAGTGCTGAATTTGTAAGTTAAAAATAGAGTCAAATTGTAACGTCAGTCACCGTGGACAGACCCATTATTTCTTTAGTGAGGAAAAGTTAATACTTTTCTATATTCAAGTAAATATTCTGTTATTAATTAAATAGCTTAAAAATCTTAGTGGGATAAAAAAAAAGTGATCAATTAAATATATATATATAATTAGAATTCAATCTTTTTATTAATTTACTAAGCTTAAGTAAACATTCTTTGTTTTAGCAAGCATTTAAAATCTTAAGTTTTGCAATCCCAACATTTCTTTTTCACCTTATAAATTAGAAGTAACATGGAGAGACATAATTAAAATATTAAAGTGCATTATTTATATTATATTATCACTATTTCTTCATTAACAACATGCTACTTTATTTGCAATTAGGTTTTTGCTGTTTTTTTCCATTTTTGCCATGATTTTTTCCACTGTCTCTGCAAAAATACCTTTTTGCCGGTAAAAAACCCAACCCTTACCCACACACTCATGCCTGCACACAGACACAAACACATATGCCTACACACACATACACATACCCCCTCCCCCCACACAACTACCCACACACTCATTCCTGCACACAAACACACATGCCTACACACACACATACCCCCCCCCCACACACAAACACACGCTTACATATACACACACACACTCGTGATTGCGAAAAACATAATTTGAATTTAAGATGAGAAAATTCAAATTAATTCTTTTTTTTTCTTTTTTTTCGTGCAATCCATATCTACCGCACAAAAACAGGTTTGAGCGTATTAATCAAAATTTGTAATCTGCAAACCTTTAATTTGCTGCATGAAATTAACAGAGAATTCTGTAGATTGGAGGAAGTGACTGATATTTTAAATACTTCCACACTTCTTATTTATTTTTCATTAATTTTTAAGCCTGACAGTCAATGTTGCAAGCAAAATATTTCCCTAACTAGATTTCGAAACAATGCCAGAATTTTTTCCAAAGGGAGAAGGGCATTCTGTGTTTTCAATCTTTTTCTATTCTATAAATATTTTAATTATTTTGAAAGCCAAAAGTTAATTTAGCCATGTTACTTGAAATTGAGTTTTTTAATTTCTTATTTAAATACTTTTTGTTAACTTTTGTTCTAAAGTTAAGTAATATTTGCTAGGTTATTGATAATTCCCTACAGCCTTTCCAAACTGCGTAATAATAATTTAAAAAAAAACTGAAACAAATGCAGCAAATATGAACATTTGAAAGAAAATGGAAACAAGACAAATTTTTCTACACATCTTAAAAAGTGTTGCATGTGTAAATACTTCGTCACATGCCATACATCCATGTGACAGGCCGAGGAGTCGGTCACTTTTCTCACCTTTAGTCACCTTTTGAAAATTTGGTTACTTTTAGTCACCTTTTGCAACTTTTGTCACCTTTCTCACCTTTCTTGAAATGCGTCTTACCAGGAAACATCACAAGTTCAGTAATCATGAATAAAGTTAAAAATGGCCGCATTCGAAAGAGTATCTTTAGAAAAAAATTTGACCCAAATATTGTGTGCCCTCGTCCTTTTGTTTTTGAGGTATGGGGGGTCAAAGTCTGTCGAAATCTTACGAAAATTCGCCAAATTTCAAGACTTGGCAAGAAATGGAAAATACCACGTGATTTCATTGCCTGCGTCTAGCAAGACTAATTCCCATTTCTGGTCATCTTGCAAAGCCCGTAAACGATGTTTCGAATTAACCCTTTACTTGTGTGTGTCAAATTAAAAAGTAACTATGAAGCATTTCAAGTGTGTTTTACTTAACTAATTCAAGTTTGTACTCTTGTTATGAAATGTGCTGTAAGTAATTAATAATTATGTACGAGAATTAATATGAATAAGTAAAAAAAACAAACATGCTTTTTAAAACTTACATATTGAAAATAAAATGGATAGTTTTTGATGTTGAAAGAAAATGATCATGGATTGTAGTATCCCAGATCTTATTTATTTTTTCAAAAGTTATTATCATTCATGAAGTCTTATTGTCTGACCACTGCTAGCGAAAATGTTTAATTTTTAATTTAAAATAAAAAAATAACAATTAAAAAAAAAGAAAACAACGGATAGTAAATGTCAAAAATTTGCACAGCAAAACTAACGATGTCGGAAATTACTTCATAACAGATTCTTATCAAAAATTTTATAGTCGACGTTCATTACAACAACCCCTGTAGTTCGAAAAAGTCTGTCACTGCAACTGAAAGTCGCTATAACGTAAATGCACATCATATTGCATGTTATTTAGTCATTTTTAAAAATACTGAAGTCACTTTTACCAATTATGTTTCACGTTAAAAGGGAATTCAAATACGAGCAAAATAAAAATTAATACAGTTTTTTTTTATTATTTGACTTGTTAGAGGGCTTACACATAACTTGAAAACGATACACATAACGAAAAACACACTGGAAATAACCGACAGAAATCGTTTTTTTTTAATTTGAGAACATGGTTTGAAATCTTTACAATTGTCGTTTTCTTCGTATTTAGATACTGTTAAAGAATTCAGATTTACGACTTTTCAAAAAAAAAAAAAAATTAAAGTGTGTTTACCGTTTCTCTACGGTTATCATATTTTTTTCAAAACAGTTTCATCATCGATTAAACTCTTTCAGTGGAAATATTTCACTCGCTTAAGCATAAAAGTTTTAAACATCAGTTTTTTAACAGACAGTCTTAAGAATAACAAAAAAGTTTAAAGTTTGAACGGTATATTCAAATGTATTCAGTTAATACGTTCTATTGGATGCTAAAATATCATTACATCTGTGGAATTTTAAACGAGATTTTGTGCTCGAACCCTATGACAGATCGGTCGCAGTAGTAGGAGGTCGTTCTTGCTGACTGTAGTTAGGAGCGCACTGATGGGAGGTCACTGTGACCTCCCAAAAATTTTCCTTATTCCACAAAGTTCGTCTGACAGTTCGGCAAATTAGAGGACATAATTACAATTTTTTAACTCCCGAAAGTCACTTTTCATACATTATTATTTGCGCATACTCGCATTTTATCGCTCGGCAAAATTTGAATTTTCTTTCGGTAAATTGAGAAGTTTTGCTTTCCCAAAAGTTTAAGCTCAGGGAACCTCTCACTGCAGTATATTTTAATTTGCTTTGTTACTACAGTAAAATGTCAAAAATCAGAACAAATTAGCTTTGCACAGAACCTAAAAGAAAAAATAATTAATACTTATGAGAACCTTGTTTAGAAATAAAATATATTTCACCAATAATAATAACCACGAAAACTAGTGAAGAAAAATCTACTTACACCTACTACTACTACCTAAAATGCTAAAAGACATTTTTATCTTGACCTTCTCCATAACATTTTACAGAGAGGAGGTTCAAATTAAATTATTCGAGAAAATTACTTTTAGTTATTCGAAAAGCAACAAAAGACACACCCACATTCACATTTCTGTAGTTGGAAATAAATGTTTGAAGGAACTCCCCTTGGGGTCTAGGGGATTCGTCAAAAGAAAATATGATTTGAAGTCAATATACATTATATTTCCATTGTTTTTACAATAAAATAAAACAAATATTTCGGGCGGTGGCATTTTCCCCTATACAGTTGCACGTTAATATCCCGGAACACAAGCCCCTAAAAATTTCAATGCCGCAGTCTGTGCCACGACACTCCGCGCTATGGTAGTCACCCCGAGTAAAGAATTAATGCGATATTTCTCACGCGCTTTGGTGGTGACCAAATATGGAAGTGAAACGTCTTGTCAGATGCAGATGTTGAAATCGCGCCGTACCTTCCATTTCTGAACAAAACTCACTAAATTTGGCGACTTTACTGAAAATTTCGGCAATTTTTAAGACCTCATATTTCGATAACGTGGTCACGAGGGCACGTAGTTTCAGTGCCATAAACATGTTTTCCAATGCTCTTTCGAATGCCACCAATTTGGAATTTTTTTGAATTTCCTTGATCGTGATGTTTCCTGGTTAGGATTTTTTTTAAATAATTAAATCTTTGAAAAGTATCTGAATGATAGCTTTAACAGTGAAATTAATTAAAAAAAAGCCTTAAATATGCCCCCCCCCCCTCACCTCAGCCTCTGTCATAAAGTGAGTTGATTTTTTAAACGTAGACACTGATGAACTGTTTGCAGTTGGTAACAGACTACCTCTTGAAGATCTCGTTGTTAGTGGAGAGGTGACAGATGAACTGTCAAGACTGAAAGAAAATGAAAAGGTTATGTTTTTAAGAGCTGTTAAAAAGCATTGTGTGACTGCATGCAAGTATGTAATAGAAAAAAGTTGCACATCAAACGGGTTACTGAAAAGTTTTAAATTTTTGGATCCAAAAGAGAGAAGTAAATTTAGAAGCTGTAAGGATTTGATAAAGGTTGCCAAAATCATGCCTTTTAATGTTTCACTCAATAAGTTGCAAGATGAATGGAAACTTTTGCAGCTGGAAAAAGATGATGAAGCATCCGAAAACAAAACCATTGATATCTACTGGCAGCAGCACATTTCAAAAAACGACTCAACTTCCAATAATCTAATGTTTCTAAGGTGATAAAAACTTCACTTCAGGGTTGGGTTTTGGACTGTCCAAAACTGGTTTAGGACAGGACAGGTGGTTTTTACCGTCTAAAACTGTTCAAAAGTGTCCGAAACTGCCTTAAACTGTCCAAAACTATGTTAAAGTTAAAGGGGTGTAATCTAATCAATTCGTTTTCACTGCAGTATTCATGATGCATAAATAAAGATATTAATGAGGTTTAATTAATCTGTATTTGATAATATTTTTCTTCAAAATGTTCAGTTAAAAAACATTTTACTTAAAAAAAATTGCCAATAACTTTTTCACAAAAACTTATTTAACAGTTGGTAGAGTTTTGAAAGGAAATTCACAACACTACCAAGACAACTAATTTCAGTTCCATTCATAACACAAAGGAATATTATTAAATGTACAATATTTAGGTGCAAGAAAAGAGCTAAATTTTTTAAATGGTTTTTGCAAATAAGTTTTACATGATTTTTTAACAAAAATCATTTTTAAATCTTAGATTAAAGAACAAGAAATTGATGATTAAACACTTATATTATAAAACTTGTGCTATTCTTTTTTTAGTTTACGTTTTTAATATACATTCTGTAACTAAAAAAATCATAATTTATTACATTTAAGTCAATTATTGCACTATATTTTGAACACTTTCTTTTGCACACATGCATAAATATAGGGAAATTTTGTTCCTATTATCAAAAATAAATAAACTTATGCATAAAAATTGAAATTTTTATCAAGAATTCAACTCCTATGCGACTAGATTAAAATCAGCTGCATAAGTAAGTTGAATGTTCTCATTGAATAAATGTTCAATATAAAACATTACTTTGATACATTTTATTCTGTTTTTTGATGTTTTCTCACACAATACTATTTTTCTTAAAATATAGTTTTGGACACTAGGGTTTTGGACAGGACGGTAAAAACCATGGTTTTTACCATGGTTTTTATCATAGTGTCCAAAACCTTGCCAACCCGGCTTCACTTGCATTATCACATGGTAATGCTGACATTGAAAGACTATTTTCTATTTCAAAGCACCTTTTTGGTGAAAATAAGACAGCAAGGACTGAAAGATTTTTAAACAGCATACTTATAGTTAAAGACGCTGTAAAAGAATATCCTCATTTGCTTTCTTTACCAATTGGTCCAGAAATAATTAAATGTGCACAACAAGCACACGTAGATTACACAACATACATGGATGAATGTGAAAGGAAAAAGGATTTGGAATTGAAACAGAAGCAAAAAGAAGAGCAAAAAAGAAAGGATTGTGAAGAAGAAGCTAAGAAAATAGAAAAAATTAAAACATATATTGAAAGAGAAACTGTAGAAATCTTTACAAAAAGCATATAGGCCTATTTTGGTAAAAGTCAGTAAAAAGGGATAATCCTTTTCTGTTTTTTGAGTTCTTAACAAATTGCTTTTGGTCACCTTTTAGTTACTTTTTTGTCACCTTTTAGTCACCTTTGTTTTCAAATTTGTCACCTTTCTCACTTTTTTCAAAGGTCATCAGCAGTCCTCGGCCTGATGTGATAGTTCAGTTCCTAACACTAGGATAACAGGAAAAATTAGGATAACAGGTGCAGCCAATAATGTTAATACCTCTTTGAGAGTGTTGAACTCATGACTGCAGGGTCCTTAGTTTGATTCCAGCTAGTTGAAGATTCTCTGTTCGCGAAGGGTGACTGGAGCACGTTAAATTTGTCATAGTCACCAAGTCTTGCATGTTCCTGTTCCAAATCAATGCCTCTAGGCATGCTGGATCAGGGATTGCTTGACTCTTGGTCTGGACTTAAAAAAAAAAAAAAAAACAGCTTCAGGTCCCTGTCCAGCCGGTTGCACCACATGTAGTTAGGTATGAGGGACCCTAAAGTGTTGAGTACCACTTTGAGTGGAGTGTAGTAAAACATAGATTGATGTCTGCTGTCTGAATAAAGGTTCATGCATAAAAAACCTATAAAATATGTAAATAAAACTTGATTTGTTTCTATATTCTTTCAAGTGTTAACTATACTGCCATGCTAAGCGCAAAAGTCGTATCTGCATCTGAGTTCAAAATGGGAAATTTCGGTTTAAAGTTGTGCATATATTTGATACAGATGCAACTTTTTCAGAATTTTTAAAAAAGTATTTCCCAGTCACAAATGATAATTAAATATTGTATTTAGGTTAAAATATATGACCAAGAATCACTTGTTGACCATAACTCAATTTTGATAAAAAGCAGATATGACTTTTGTGATTGGCACGGCAGTATAGCGCTTCAAAACCAAAGGGAATTATGAGTAACCCTGTTAATGAATTTAATACTTGCTTATCAGGTGCATCAAACGTTTAATTATTTCTTTTTGTGCACATTAAAAGTAAAAACCAAAAATTGTGCAATCATTATTATCATTACTATTATCAAAGAGAAAATTGGTTTTTAATTTTTTTTTCTTTTCAGGCAGATGATTACGAATGTTATGAATTTTTAAAGAATATGAAGAAATTATATGATATTTGCAAAGTGATGAAGAATTTACCTCCAGATATTAAAAGAGCCCTCATTCGGTATGTATGTTTTAATAAAGTTAAATTCCGTCTCATGCATACATTGAAGGATATTTTGAAGTTAACCTAGTAAGGTATTTCTATAATTTTGCAAACAGCAACTATTTAACACTAGCCGCAATCAACTTCACGCACATTTCGCTTTCATTCCATTCACCTTTTTACACCAAAATTGTCACCTTTTGGCCATTGCTTAAAGAAAATTGGCAGTGGTATTTATTAATGTACATCTATCTATGAACAAAGATTTTCTTCCTCTTGTTCGCTTTGGTATTTCATCTATTTGTATGATCTATGCATAACTCTATCTCTATTTATTATATCTGTACTTAATCTACCTATCTATCTATTTATTTTGGCGTAGCCGCCAATTCTATTCCCTAACAAAAATCGTGCAAGATATGCACGTTTATTTAATTAAAGGAGCACAAAATAAATATATAAATGGTGCATCTGTGTTCCCTGTAGTATTTAAGAAAAGCTTCAGCACCAACAAGAGATGCAGCATGGCCTGGGCATCAGAACATTGCTAATAAAAACATATGAATCTAAACACACACCTTGGCACAGTAGAAGGAAACTTTTTACTTTTCTAAGCAGTAAATTAAAAAAAAAAAAAAAAATTCTGAGCAATTTTAATCAAAACCCCCCAGTTTGTTCTGGAAAATGTTTTTTTCCTATCTTCTTAGTGGGGTACGGGGCAAAATTTTAAAAGAAATTTTGATTACATGAATTTAAAATAGATAAGCTTTTACTGTGCAATTGTTTTGTATTTATCCAGAATCGTGCAGTGAAACAGCACTTTCTTTTTCTTTTGATCTTTATTGGCATTCTTTAGAATTTCCCATAGATAAAAGTGAAGGAGAAGCTTCTTCCTAAAATATAGTACAATGAGCTTTGATAGAACATTAGGAGCAATATTTTGTTTCTTTAGCCCAGTTGGAGGTCTTGTTTCTTTCTCTCTTGGTCAATAAAGCTTAAAAGCAGTTACTAAATAAATCTTGACCATTTTACCCAAGTTTTTCCTGAGTCAATTTGTTGGGTTTTCTGGGTTCCCAGGACCCAAAACCATGCGGGAGTTATGTCCAATGAATCAGCGAAAAAAACCTTCTCTATAGCACAGAAACGTAAAACCTGTTAGTAGTTTGGGTTATGCGAAGTCCCTACAGCCTTCTCTGGAGTTTAGGACAGCAATATTTCAGTTCTAAGCCTTCAAATTATCAGGAGTAAACTATTTTGAATGTGGCTTTACAAGCATTTTTACACCCATTGAACTTTGGAAACACACCTAAAAAATTCAGCTGCAGTGTATTTACCACTTTGTCTGATATTTTATATTTAAAAAAGGATATTTGAATGTTATTCCCCCCCGCCCCTAGTTCCAACGATGTTAAGTTTTTAATACACATTTTAAGTGTAAAAATTAATATACATCTCTTCATTCTCTGCCATCTTCCATTTCATTCTTAGAAACTTAGTTTTTTTATGATATAGTAAGGATGATCCCTACTATACTAAAAAATCACTATGATGATCTTTACTGTTTTCCAATAGTTCACTCATCTAAAATGAAAGTCAAGAAGTATTTTCATGCCTGGAAAAAAATCCTAAATATTTCTGCAAAGTTTATTTATTTTTACCTTTGTTGCAATAATTAAGGTAACGTACTAGTAGTGGCCATAGTTAAGCATAATTTATGTATTTTTTAAACTGTGGGTATACAATATTAATTTCAATTTTTTAGCTCAATGATCATATCTATTCCTGAATCGTCCCATTTTCTAAAAATGCCAGAATTTCATTTTTTTTTCAATTTTTTATCCATTTTTTCCCAAACTTCGAATTTGATCCAATAGTGGCCACTCCAAAATCTGAGATTTTCAGTAGTGGCCACATGAATGAGTCAGTAGTGGCCATCTGACATCCTTTCCTTAGAATTCACATTACTCACTTTAAATTCAAATAACTGATGGATAAAATTGATTCAGTATGATATTTACATTAAGTACCAATATATTAATCACATTTTTATTGTACATTTCTTTCTTCAAAGTACATACGTACTTAGGATAAAATAAAAAGTTTTTAGTAGAAAATTTGTATTAGTATTTTTTGTACGCTAATGTAAAAAATAAAGTAAAAGAAAATGAATGTACTTATATAAGTATTCTACATATGAATTTTGGTAAGTATGAACTGAATAATTATTATCACTACGAAATCATCTTCTTAATCTTTATGTTTACTAATAATAAAGCTGAAAGTCTCTTTGTCCGGATGATATCTGGATCTCTGTGACGCGCATAGCGCCTAGACCGTTCGGCCGATTTTCATGAAGTTTGGCACGAAGTTAGTTTGTAGCATGGGGGTGTGCACCTCGAAGCGATTTCTCAAAAATTCGATGTGGTTCCTTTTCTATTCCAATTTTAAGAACAAAACTATCATAAGATGGACGAGTAAATTACGAAATTATCGTAACGTGGAACCGTAACATGGGTACAAGCCAATTGACGAGAAAGTCACCATACATTATTTGTAAATACATGGGCAAATCAAAAGACCTTTTAATTTTTTTACTACGGGCAAAGCCGTGCGGGTAGCACTACTAGTTCATAAGAAAATAGTAAGTACACAATTCAATGTAATTCTTGGACAATTTGTTTCCTACAACTTAGCAAGGTATATCAATGGATATAGGAAATTGGTAGCATAAGTTTTCAATACTATTAAAGGCAGGATGTCCATGCACCTAGAAAGTTATGGATTTTGGCTATGATAAAAAATGGTCATGGAAAGTCATGATTTTCGGCAAAAAGTACTCAAAAATCATGGAAATTGACAATTGGTTATGGATTTTGAGTTCAAGAACATGCATATTTATCGTATTCTACACATTAGCTTAAACTTAGGCATCTTTGCCATTTTTTTACGCTATTACGTGTTAATCCCAATTTTTCACACATTTCTAAATCCAATTGCATCCGCTTCTTTAATACTCTCTCATTTTTCTTTTCCTTGTGATTTTACCTTTTGGACATTTATAATTAGCATTATTTTTAACCCTCCTTATGTGTATTATTGTGTAGTTAAGGACTTTTAGACTTCTAATTTTGCCTATCGCATTTGATGCAAAAATTTCAAGTCATCCGTGTTGATTCAAGAGACTCATAAAAATTATCATTAATTCTCAGCTATGTCTTAAGTTAAAAAGATTTTAGAAAATAAAATTGGTCTGAAGAATTAATTACGGGCGTTTTGTACATCGATAAAATACAGAAATCAGGGAATTTTCGAAGGTAAAATTTTTAAAAAGTTCGTAAATCTTACATATTTCACAAATTCGGATACATTTGTAACCTAACATAAAACTTTGACGATAAATATTATCTGGTATTGTCTGGTAAATTATTTTTTAAGTACTTTAATATTTTATTTTTTTCTGATTATTTATGCTATTTATTGTAAACATAATTTTAGTAACTACTAAATTATTGTTAGTCACAGATAAATTAGAAAACTACTAGCAGTACCATGCTCCTATTTTTTATTCGATAACCTTTGAAGTTTTATCCGGTAAACTGATAATTTCCCCCTTCCAAAAAATTTGAATTTTGGACATCCCTGACTGTTAGCAGTCATAAATAAATATGAATCATTATATTATAAACTGCAAAACACATACTTAATGACATGATTTAGACTACCAAAGAGAAAAATAGTTCCATAAACAAGTGTTATAACTGGGAATTTTATATATCATCGCTTTTTCTAATTTTACTGTGTGTGACTTACTTCTAATAAGTGTTTTACCTCAAAAAAAATTGTATTTTCAAGAAATGATTGCTTAAATCTAAGAAATTAAAAATTATCTGGTTTGCTTAGAAAAGGGATAACTTCGATCAAGCATTATGCCCTTCCCCCTTCATTTTTTTTGCCTGCTCAGCAATCAGGTTGCAATCTCTCTCTCTCGGTTTTAGTAGAATGTTTCTCCTCTTTTTGTACTAGCCCACCAAATTCCTGCTTTTTTTACCAACAAGCTATTTGATAATCCTCCCCCCATGATATGCACCCCTAGGCCGGGGCGTATGGGCCTAGGGGATGGTCTGTTGAGTAATCCAGGCCTGTCCATAGAAGAGGTAAATTCACTAGCAGTCGCCACAGTGAAGTAGATTTTTGTGGCTTTTTTAAACTGTGGGCCTACACTATCAATTACCATATTTGAAACTCAATGAGCATATTCTTAACTTACTTAACTTAAGAGAGAAACTTAAACTTAAGAAAACTTAAACTTACTTAAAACTTAGAAACTTAATGAGCCCTTCTTTTCCTTAATCGTCCCATTTTTTAAAAAGGCCAGAATGTCAATTTGTTCAATTTTTTTCAAACCTCAAATTTGATACATCAGTGGCCATTATATAATGTACATGAGTCAGTAGTAGCCATATTACTGTTTAGAAGTGGTCACC
The DNA here is from genome assembly GCF_026930045.1 of Uloborus diversus. Taxonomy (NCBI): domain Eukaryota; kingdom Metazoa; phylum Arthropoda; class Arachnida; order Araneae; family Uloboridae; genus Uloborus; species Uloborus diversus. The sequence continues at coordinate 123,317,993 of NC_072734.1, read as the reverse complement.
GGGTGGCCACTACTAGATCGCACAATAATATCATGTCAGAAATGAGGCTGGCTTTTATGTAAAGAGATTAATTACAACCTATTAAAAGGAAAATTGAGTAAATTTATGAAAAACCTTCCTGATTCAGTAGTGGCCCCTCAGTGGCCACTTTTGAATTTCCCAACTTTTTTGGTACCAGTAGTGGCCAGGTAAACTATCAGCCAAAAAAACAACTATTTCGAGTTAAAAACATTCCAAACATGATCTTTCACATTTCATAACATGGTTACAGCTCTAAAAATATTATTCTTGAGCATTATTATATTCATAATACAACACAATGTTTATATGCCTCGTTACGGAGAAACGTTAGAAGATAGCTGAAAAAACATCGACAATCCAGGCGACCGTATTAAATAGTTGATAACAATTTTCCATGATGCTCTACCTATTCCTGCTTGAACTGCCCACTACACTATAGTCTGAGGTCTACCTCCTGCAAGTTTGAATCCACTGGGACCCCTAGAATCCTTATTTTTAAAACATAAACCTTAAAGTGGCCACTACTGAAGCAGTGGCCACTACTGGTGCATTTACCTTAGTTGCTCGAAGCAGAAGTGGCAAATAATTCAAAAATTTAAACTGATAGTAATTAAACTTGAAAGAAAGCTTTTTGCCCCACTAGAAATTAGAAAGATGCTAATAAATCTGGTAAGGAAAACAACTGTTCTGCCATTTTTACCTGGTTAATTTTTTATTATTTTTTTTTCAGTCAACAAAGAAAAAACGAAGAATGAGATGAGTAGAATCTGAATTAAAGTGAAGTCGCTGCGTTTTTAATTGATTAGACGAATTACATGTGTATCATTTTTGTTCATATTAATTTATTTGAATGCATTTAAAAGTGGAACTTTTGTAGTATTTGACAAACATCAGGATGCATGCAATATATACTCAAATCATTACCTATCATTATAAAATAAAATTATGTTTCATTGTAATAATGTATATTATATTAACTTGTTTATTGATTCAATTTATAAAAATTTTGCGCATCACACTATGTATTAATGATGTGCCTCATGACTTAGTGAATAGTTGTGCAACAAAATACTAATGTTTTTAATAAGAAGAAATCAAACAGACAGACTGGTCTGTGATTAAATTTTCATACTTTAGGTGGTAGTACTTATGTTGAGTGTTATTGCTTTTTTTTTTGTTATTGATTATGTAAATATATATCATCATATTTTTATACAATCATATTTCATATACACTATTGACGTATTGCTTCAACATTAAGGTTTTTATGTTATTGTACCTCAAATATTAAACTGTTTATAATCATTTATATGGTGTGATTTTTTGCCCCCAACCTCATATGTGAGTACCATTCAACACAAAAGTGGTTCATTTTGTTAAATGCTTCAAGAAATCAAATTTTCAGGGTCATTTCATGCTGTGCACAGTTTGTATTTTACTAATTGTAGCTTTTTGACAAAGTATGGAAGTGACTAACCTTATTAATGAACTCCCTTTTTTTAAAAAATTTCCTTATTCAGCTTCAATAGTGCTTTTTTGAGTTGTAGTTTATGACTTGATATTTGGTTTCAAACATTTCTGACCATATGAAGACAAAAAATGTAATATGAGAGCCCCATTGTCCATTTACTCCTATAGATTATACAATCTTCTCCACGTTTTGTTTTATGGCGTTAATTTCAAAAGTGAAATTTCATACATAAATTCTTTTCCCCCATTTAAAATAGCTGTACTTACACTACAGAGCCTGTGCTCTGAGTTATTACCCACCAATTGGCACTTATATATGTATTCTCGAAATTATTGAATTTATGTTTTTGGGGAGCACACTAAATTTTAAGCAAATGAACTTGAAATTGTCTATTTATTTCTTTGGAATATTTTGTATTTTCCACATTTAGAACCTTTATTAGGTTTTTTTTTCTTTTCTTTTTTTTAAATGCTATTTTGTGTGGTGGGGGGGGGGGGGTGTTTGTACATATGCCTGCAGTTGAAATTCATTTAAACTGAAGTAAATCAATGGTTATTTTATTTTGATTTAGTAGGAAAGTTGTAGTAAGCAATAGAAATTAAAAAATACAACTCTGGTATCAGTTTTAATTTTCCTGATTCTGTTTCAGTGCCCATTTGGTACTCTTACTACTTTAATGTGTAAATATTTTTTCTGTAAAGTCTCTGTAGATTATTATTCTTTTCTGTTGTGATTTTAAGATAGTTTCGTTTTTGTTCATGCTTTTACTTTTAAGCTGTAAATAGTTTAAATCAGTGTTTTGGATTTGGACTTAGTGTCAGGCAAGAAATGTAAAATTTTACTATCTTGTTTGTGCAAAACCTCATTATACAAGGGTTCCCGTAAATTAGCCCATCGCCATAGACAGAAACTGTGCTGAAAAAAGCCGTATTTGTTTGAAAAAGGACTACCTGTAACAAAAACAATGAAGCGTTCAACATTAGGATACTGTGGTAAACCCCCATTCAAAACCATGAAATACACTGCCAGCTCAGTCAATTCCAACTGAGGACTGCAGTTTTGTGCTTATTAGCACTCCTTAGCCCGGCATAGGAGGAAGTGACTGAGCTGGAGGTGGAAAACCTCTTAAGGAAGCCAAGAGTGCCACACAAACTGGTAGCTAATATAGAACATTAGCACTGACCAGACCAGACGACTGACCGAAGCAATGGTTCGGTTCAACCCGAAGATTGAAGGCAAGGCAGGTATATTCAGTAAGTTACCACAGTAACTTACTGAAAAACCGAGCTGAAAAAGGGCGATAACTTACTTAATATACCTGCCTTGCCTTCAATCTTCGGGTTGAACCAAACCATTGTTTTGGTCACTCTCTGGTCAGTGCTAATTCTATATTAGCTACAGTTTGTTTGGCACTCTTGGCTTCCTTAAGAGGTTTTCCACCTCCAGCTCAGTCGCTTCCTCCTATGCCGGGCTAAGGAGTGCTAATAAGAACAAAACTGCAGTTCTCAGCTGGAATTGACTGAGCTGGCAGTATATTTCATGTATTTCTGCCTTAGCCCTGGCTATAGGGCTAAGGCAGAAATACATGATATAACTTACTGAACTACTATAACTTACTGAATATATCCAAAACCATATTACAACGTTCCTGAGAGGCATTCCCGTCAAGGATTTTCGGGTGCCTTTGAGGTGTGGCAAACTAGTTTCTGCAAGTGTATTGATGCAGGAGGGAAGTATTTTAAAGAGCTGCTTTAAACATTTGTACAAGTACGATCAATAAATCTGTTTTTCTTAGAGAACGCGCATTACTTTCATAATGAGGGCTGTATACAACACAAAATATTAATTATGCTATTTAATCATTTAACTGGGCTAATAAATTCTACTAAGTGAAAACACATGTAATGGATAAAATAATTTAATATATAAATTTGTACAGTTTTATATAGTACATTTAAAAATAGAATAAATATAGCAGCCTATGATTTACAACAATCATCAAATTTGGATAGAATTTCTGCAACATGAAAACAATGTACAGGAAGAAGCTCTGCATATTAAAACTTCCCGAAACAACCAACATGAGTTAAATAATTTACTGTAGTTGTGCTGTGGTGTCTCCTAATAATGTAAAAGTTTTAAATATTGCAATAAATTTAAAGCTATTTTGCCTATCTATACACAATGTTAATACAATAACTCTGAGCAATCAGTATGTTTCAGGTTCTTGACAATCATAAGTCCAGTGGCCAAACATTTCACAGTTATTGCAGTAGGGTCGTTCTTCCATTTTTTTGCTTTCGTGTGGTTTGGGACTAGGATTATCTTCTAAGAAGGATTCTTGCTTGGGACAGTCATCTGTGTCATGAAGATCGAACCTATCACAAATATCACAGAAAACCCGAGGAGCTATTTTCTTTTCAACATTGCTGTGAAAATGTAAATTATCAACTTTCAGAATAAAGAATCATACATTTTATTACACTCAAATTCTAATCTAAAGCTTGAGGGGAAATATTTAAACATCAATGCACACAGCTTCAAGTGATTAAATACCAGTATGAATTCAATAATAACAGTAAAAAATAAAACTTATTAGTTAAAAGGGCACACATTCCACTTACTACATGAGACAAGATGTTAGGGGGAAAAAAATGGAAATGCTACATGTGCACCATGCCATGTTAATGCAATAATAATTCAAAACATTAAATTAATGATTTATGTTATAAAAACTCATATCTAAAATTATATTTATATTAGAGATGCCCAAATAAGCAAATTAATGATCATGATTATTTTTAATACCACAATTTCACCATTATTATTATTTTCACTGAAATACTCTTTCAAAAATGCATCCAATTTCTGTGAACTAATTTTCATATTATTATTGCTAATAATGTTACATCATATTACCTTGACGTGAAAATTCAAATATTAGTTGCCTGTTTTCAGCAGACACTTCTAACTTTTTTTAGCTGTTGGTAACCAGTAATTTTAAGACTTTTATTCTTAATGCAAATTAAAAGGTACCATCTTAAGCACCAAGCTAAGGGTAGGGTGTAGAGAAAAGGGGCTAGGGTTTAGTAATTTCAATACTTCATTCAGTTTTATGCAAATTTTGAATTGTTTGTCCTTATTTTAGGCAGTGCACTTTCATGCTTCATGTTACAGAAAACTACATTTATTGTTGATAAATTTACTCATCTTGGTTTCTTGTTCAAAAAATGCTTGGAAAATTAGAAATTTTTAAGCAATTTCAATAATTTCCAAGATTAATTGGCAAATGTAGGCCGATTATTGCCAATGAATCGCATCCCTTCTTTACATGCATAAAATCGAGGATTTCCCAAAGCTGTAAAATATGATTTATGAATTTGTGGAATGATACATAACATAATATGCTCAAATCTGATACAAACAATCTGATGATCAACACAAAACTGTTTCTTACAAAAGCACCTAGAACTGTGGTGAACTGTAAATGGTAGTTTTTCATGGCATTTTCCTAATGAAGGAGTAAAATTCAAACATTTCGTGTTGGCAGATGTAGCTAATAAAAATGATATTAAAAAAACCCCCTCCCCTTTTGGAAATTCTGCTGGCAATCGGCAAAATGCAAAACTGGCCCTTATACGGCAAAATAGCTCCAAACAGCAAATAACTCCAAACCAATGCAATCTGAAATCAAGCTAAAATATAAACAATATAATAACAATGATTCACCCAGGTGAACATAAGAGGAGGCATAGATTGGAAAACATATTTATTCTTAAGTTTTACTGATGGTGATATCAAACATGATTTAAATTTTAGATGGCACTCACAATAAAATCAATATAATTAAAAAAACAAAAACCCTTTGTTCAGAGTCGCTGAAAAAAAAAAAAAAAACCACATTACTTCTTTGTATGTTTAATTGATACCTCTTAAAAACTGAAAATAATTTGTGCATGTACTCATGTAATAGAAATAGCAATATCCAGGGAAGGTAAACAGCAGTATCTGCAATTTTTTCTTTTTCTTTAAATTTTTGTCCTTTATTTTACAGAGGCTTTACTGTACAAACTCGCTTGTTTAGTTTCTTCTGAAAGTAAAGCATAAAAAGCATTGGCGTCATCAGATAAAAGTTATTGGGGGGAGGACCAACTTTTAACGCTGCTAATTTCAAGTTGCTTCAATATATATATATATATATATATATATATATATATATATATATATATATATATATATATATATATATATATATATATATATATATATATATATACAGGGTGCTCCGTTTTAACCTGCAAACCCCTGCGAACCCTTTACAGTGTTTGTACGCCTCCTGAAAAATTCCTGAAATTTAATTTTTTCTTCTAAGGGCCCTTAAAACTTCTAAATTTTTGTTTTAACCTCCTGATTTTTCTTCTCTCCTCCTGAAAATAATTTTCAACAACAATCGATTAGGCAGCCGTATTGAATCGCTGGCAACCAATCAAAATTCTCGTATTATACAGATCACCCAGTGCTTTTCGCAAAGACATGGGGTGTGTTTGAACCGACTGACCTGTTACTCTGTTCAAACATGCCCATTACGGTTACCGATTGTAACTGCCACTAGAGAATGAACTAAGAGCATGTGCTAGTTTTTGTGTTAACAGCAACAGCTATTAAGCATATTTTCTATATTGCTAATTAGTAGTGCTATTGCTATTTTGTAGTATATTTAGTACTGATAATATGTCGATAGATCTAATATTTTGTGTATTCCTGTTATTTTCAAACATTTTGAATCCAATTTTTAATTTTTTTTTTGATTGAATAGTGTGTGAAAAAAAAAAAAAAAACTAATCGATTAAATTTGACAGCAAAGTAGATTAAATGTTACTGAAACTAATTTTCTTGTAAAAACCGCTCGTGTTACTACTCCTGAAAATTTTGCTTTTGACTCCTGAAAACTCCTGAAATTCATTTTGTCTTGAAGAGTATGAACCTTGCCTTTATTTTCGCAACCGTTAGTCTTAGATGTATACTTCCAATTGCAAAAATGTTCAAAATCAGATGCAAAGTTAAGATATTGAAAATTTGAAGTGAAAATAAAAATGAGTAAAAAAATACAAAATGTAACTTTTTATATGAGCCCCAGGTTCCCTCATTTATATTTAGGGAAATTATCTTCATTGAAAATCAATTCCAACACAAAAATTTTGAAATTAGTACAATCAATATTTGACCAAGATTCACCGAGATATGAAATGAAACACACCGTTTTGTGACTTATACCACTTTACACTCGCCATCAATAACACCTTTTGGGGGGGAATATAGCAGTTAACAAAGGTTTAAAATTGTATGTGTGCATAAAGTGGGGCTTTTCAAATTGGTTGAGGTATTTAGTGTGTTTTTGCGTATCATGGCATAATATTTGCATGAATTTTTGAATAGCAATAAATAATATAAATACCTTGGTTTTTTTTTACTTTGACAACCTGTCATTCTTCTGAAAGGGCGATAAGTTCCAATCTTATCTTCTGTATAGTTCCTTAAAACTTTGATTTGGAATATCTCCTTGAGTTTTGGTCGCACAAATGTCAAGTTTTTTGTGTCAGTAATTGTTTTCAACTGAGATCATTTCTCTAAATATAAGTTAGGGGACCTAGAGCCCGTATAAAAAATTAAATTTTGTATTCCTGGACTCATTTTTATTTTTGCTTTAAACTTTTACTATCTTAACTCCGCATCTGATTTTGAACATTTTTGCAATTGGAAGCATGCATCTAGAGCGAACAGTTGCAAAAATAGAGGTCTTGCAGGTTAAAACGGAACACACTGTGTATATATATATATATATATACATATATGTATAATAAAAATGGATTAACATTATAATTTAATAGACAATCTTACAATCTGAAACATCTTGATTAGCATATTCACACAAAATAAAGAAACTTAAATTCCACCAAAGAAATTTTTCCCAGCCAGCTACCTGTGCTAATAACAGAATTTTTAAAAAAATACCAAGCACTTTTCATAATGTACTCAAAAGGACAAAATAACTTTTCTGGGTCAGAAAGGACAATTTAAGAATTCGTGCAGTTTTCGAAAATTCCAAGAAAAGGACACCACAAATGAAGAAAAGCGGCTCAAGTCATGAAGAGAATTTATTATCATTATCTAGCTTTCAATTATATCTTAGAGTGTTAAAACATGCATATTTTTCTTATTGGGAAAGTTTGGTTTGACATATTTTTTGTAGTGTGTAAAGGGATCGTTGTAGGTCATCTTCATTCGGTTAGATAATGATGAAATCATCAGCAAACATTAATGTATTAATTACAGTTGTCATGTTGAGTGGAATACCAGCAAGGCTGGATTTGGTCACAATGAAAATAGACATCAACCAGGGCATACGTCTCGTCACGGTTGTGGTCTATCACCAACCTTTTTTAACATTTATATTGACGGCATTTTATGCACTTGGAAAGCATTGGTCAAGACTGGTATTCAGGGCCGGATTTAAGGAAGGACAAGCAGAGCCACTGCCCCAGGGCCTCCACAACAAAGGGGCCCCCCACAATAAAATTTTTACAAAATATCCTAACACGGGTCGAAAATATCGGATATATAATGTCTGTTTTTCAGCAGTTGAGACTTGGCCACACCCCCAACACGTGGTATCGGAAGATTCCATATGCGTCTTTTGGGGATGAGGCTTCATACCAACACTGAGAAAGGTTGCCAGTTGGCCATCGTTATCGCACTGGAAGAAGATGAGTTTTGTATAATTTTCTCAGAAATCATCTCCCACTTTCTCTCTCGAAAAAAAGGTGTGCTACAAAAACAATTGTTCGACTTAAAAGTATTTTAAGATTTGCAGTGTATATCTACACGTTTCGGGTTAATTTAACATTGATTTTGCAAAGGAAATCCTAAACTTTCTGTTTTTCACACTAACTAAACATTTTCTGCAAACACGGTGAACAGTTACGGGTGAAATTGGAACGAAAATGTTTCATTCTATTATGCTGAAACTTTCACAGAACTCAAACGTCGGTTTTTCACGCATTTTCTAATTATAAATCTCTGATCGCATTTTGTTAACTTTGTTGGTCAACCATTTATCACCTTATTTTCGATCCAATTTTCTTCTTTAAAGTGTTTTTTTTTTAAGTATTACACAGTAGTATGGAATAAATGAACTACTTTTGCAATATTTCGAACTGTTTTACTTCGAATATAATGAAGAATTAATACATTTTCGAATAGCGTTTATTGTTACTTTGCAAATTCGAGCCATTTTGAAAATAATTACGTAGAGTTTGTGAAGTAAACAAGCAAAAATTAATACTAAAATTTTAAACTATTTATTTACTATCACTGCATTGAAAAATAATAAACAAAGAAAACGACAGACGACTTTAATTTCGAATTTTTCTGAAAATATTTCTCTGTCATCTCATTTTTGGCCCATTTCAAACAGTCAATATTTTGCAAAAAAATGTTGGGTTGATGTAATCATGTAGAGACAGTATGAAAAAGTATTGAACTACTATTTCAATTCCTAGGCACTTCATTTTTAACCACACACATTTAAATCTACCAACAATTTTGGAAGCCACAGTAGGTAAACTGCACTTTGTGTGACACATTTCAATACTTTAGTACTATTTTTTTTTCAATATGGCTTTTATTCTTCAGAAATGAAAAAAGGAACAAAACAAAAATTAAAGCTTTTCACATGCCACTATGATTATCTACAGAATAGTTGAATAAGTGCCTGAAACAACGTTTGATGTTCCTGTTTTGACCTATTTATTTTTGTAAATAAGAAAAAAAGTATATGTTTTTTTTTTCAAGGTTTTTTCGATTACTCTAAAAGTAATTCAGTTCTTCCAGTACTTTTACAGAACAGCATTACGTGTAAGGATCATAAAATAGGCAAAAGTTTGTTGCCCGTATTCTAGTACAGCTCCGAACAAGGACGGATACAAGGGAGGGGCGATCGTCCTTTCCTTGAGTCGAGATGCAGAACTCTTCCACCGCATGTTTTTGATACTGAAGTTGGAGATTATTTTAACCTATCTTCAATAGTTTTACGAAGTTCTTGCTGTCTGGAAAATGAAATTATAGCACATATCTTAACACTTTAGTGATAGGGATCCGAACTTTACATAGGAAGTATTTCAAAGTTCCGAAAACTCAATTTTAGACGATTTTAGTGATATTAAATAGGGTTATGGTTCAAGGGCTCTTCTCAGGAAAGTTTCAAAAATGGAAGTCCCCCCCCCCCCCCCCCAAAAAAAAGAGAAATTTATTTAGACTTTTTATTATTGGACACCTTTGATGGCGTTAAGGTAAGGGATGGGGTTTGGTACACCCCTCCGCAATTTTGTAGAAAAGGAAGTCCCCCCCCCCCTCCTAAAATAACTGAAATGGGACGATCTTTCATGGTGTTTGGAAGGGGGGGGGAAGAGGTTTGCGAATTTATAAAAGGGTAAGGGTGTGAAATCAATCGCCCCCCTCCTTGAATAGTCTTGATCCGTCCTTGACTCTGAATGTAAAAGGCGTAATTTTTAGCAAGAAACTTTGCTATAGTCAACTTATTCAGTTGTTCAACATATCGCACATTGCCCCCCCCCCCCTCCCCCGCACCATTTAGGCGAGCTAACTTTGCGATTTTTGTGTCGAGAAAGAGCATTAAATTTAGATTTCAAATCAATAGCCGGTACGGTTTTCCCAAATTTTCAATTGTGTCACTTTCCCTGCCGAGTGCGATATGATTCTTTGTTAAAAACATACATGATCATAAAAAAATTGTGACTAGCGCTATCCAGGGGGGAGGGGGGGAGCCAGTATTTTCTCCTAAAACAATTGTTAGTGCGATTTTGGTGACTTAGAGCAAACCTAAGGAACCGTTTACAAATGATGTCACCCTTGAAAGGGGTAGGGAGGGAGGGTTCGGGGTTCATGAACTTCTGACAGTTAATCTCAAGGGGGAAGGAGGGGATTACAAGAAATATGACTTCACACATTTTGGTCCAAATAAAAGTGTTCGTTATAGCAACATGTTCATCGAACATTGCGTGAGATGTGACGAGGGGAGAGGGTAAAGTGAAGTGTAACATCCTTTATGGACAATCCGTGTGGACGTTAAGCTACTGTGTACTGAAGTCTTCGTTCTGCCCCCCCTCCCAGAAACGAAGTTGGTTAGCCAACCCCCCCCCCCCCCCCCCCCAGTGCTGGCAAATACTCGCCCTGGGGGTAGATGTCATCTATCTCTTAAGACGGCCCTACCGATGAACCTTTAATTTTAAAACAGTATTCCAACCAAAACATTTTTTATAACGCACCGAAAATTATTACATATTTCTAAACATTAACATTCATGCAATACTTAGATAAATAATCTTGATTTTAATAGTCAATTGCATTAATATATTTCAGATTGATTTTTTATTGTTTTCTTATTTACTTTAATTTCTCACATGTGAATCCTTTCTGGAACAATTGGCCAGTCCCCGCCTTTGGTTCAACCAGGTTTTTTTTTAGGGGGGGGGGGGGGGGCAACTTTTGTTTGAATAATGTTTTCAGCATTTTTTAAAAGTAACTGCTACTGTAGATCTACTGACTGTATACCCACTTTATATGATCTCAATTTTCGTACAATCCATACAGATGCATCAAAGATCCCCCATAGATCAGCCCCATAGAGATAGATACTAAGTCTTCAAAAAGAACGCAACTCTTAAGCATTTCAATGCCACAGTCTGTGTGGCAATGAAACTTTCCTGTCCCCCTCCCCCTTTTTTTTCATCAGCACACTTGCAATTTCGAATATAGGACGTTAGTGTTTAAAAGGATATCGTTCAAAATTCAGGAAGTTTTTCCTTAAAAGAAATGTTTCTTTCAGAAAACAAAATACCTCACTTTTTTTTTTTGTAAATGCAATATTTATAGTTCTGAAATTTTCAGTTTAAAAGGTAAAGATTCCCCGTAGACAACAATTACGTGAAGCTAGAAACGAAAGGAAAGAACACAAAGACATTTTCGCAAATTTAAATGCCCGCCAAAGTTAGGGTTGTCTCAATTGCAAGCGAGCGCTTGCACCCCCGCGCTAAAATTAGCTATGCTTTCGGGAAGGCGTTCCAAAGTGTCTTCTCCTCATGAATGCACAATACCTATATCAAAATATTCGGATATATATCAAAGTATCGGATATTTTCGAAAATATGATGATCTTTTCGAACCCTGATTAGGGGGCCTCCACTCCTTCATTGCCCCGGGGCTTCCACATTTCCAAATCCGGCCCTGAGTGACACAATGATAATTTGGAAAAAAAAAATGTTCTAGCTATCAATTTAAAATCTAAATTTAATGCTCTTTCTTACCAAAAAGTTCGCTTACATTGGTGCGTGGTGATGTAACAACAATATAAGCAATGTGATACATCATTAAATTTTCATAATTTAGAAGAAATATTTTCAAACTTTAAGCATGCTTTATTGCTTTAGACAAAAAAAAACAGTAAACACAGCATCATACTTTTTTTTTTGCAGGTATGTAACATTTGAGATGGAATCACTTTAAACTACTATTGCGTAAAACCGTGATTTTTTCCAAAAGCTGTTTAGTGAGCAAGAAAACACTTTAACATGCTAGCCAACTTTTACGGATGTCTTTAAAACTTTATAGACTTACGGATAGATCCCTGATTTTTACGGTTTGCTTTGAAACTGTTTTTTCAATCAAATCATAAGTTTGTTTAGAAAAAAGTCCTCAAAAAAAAAAAAAAAAAAACTATCAGATTCTCTAGAAAAGTAGCCAAATAAAGTGTTCCATTCATACAAGCTATGTCCTAAATGCCAAAACACAACTGGTCATTTTGCTTCGTCCTTTCTTCAGAGCATTTATGAGGCTGCAGTGTTGCCAAATTGAGTCAAAATCGCCCAATAGGTAATTTTTGTTCTCTAGCTGGCGGCAGAAGGAAGCTGTTTTGTTTCAATCCGCTTGCTCTAATTAGCAGTAATTATGTGAGACTGTGAGCTAGATGCCAATGAAAACGCAGACGTTTAATGTTCCAAGTTTTGGATGCATTGTTTAGGTGAAACATGTAAAAATTCAATTTCTGTGCACAGTTTCGAAGAGGATGGCGATATTGAAAGTTGGTGCTTTTTTTTTCTATATTTTTACCGACATTACCATCTTCTCTTTATGTATTTTACATGCTTTTCAAAAAGATATTATATGTCAGTTTTTAAAGTACTAAATAAATAATATTCTGCTTTTTTTTTTTTTTTTTTTGAAAATTCATTATAAGGTCACTTTTTTTTCTGTTATTATATTCTCATTCCAAAGCTAGAAATGCAAGAATTCTTTCAGAAATAAGAATAAAAGCTACTTGATTATTCAATGAATGGAATCAATCAATCATTTTGTAGTTCATATTTTAAAAAGAATACCATATTTTTTTTTTACTTCAGTAGCTTATTTGTTCTGCTGCATATTACATAGAAAATAGAAATTTTAGCTTTTGATGTCAAAGCAATTGTTTGAACTTTTTTATTGATAATTTCTAGTTATGTATCGAAACAATATTACTTCTAGAGCCTACAGTTTTTTTTTTTTTTTTTTTAGAACTGGAAAATTTTTATCCTTGACCGAGTTATAAGGAAAACAAAAAGTACTAGGCAGCCATCTTTGATCCACCATTTTGGATGGAAGCTCACATGGGATCTTTAGGGGACTTTTTAGATTTACTCTACATGCTATGAGGAACTAATTCTGAAAAGAGTGAACAAATGTATAAACATGTGGATAAATGTATGACTGAATTATTGCATAAATGTTTACTCAATTTAATTACAGTCGAGTTCCAACTTACGCGAGGGATGCGTTCCAAGACTCCTCGTGTAAGTCGAAATTTCGCGTTGTAGAAAAGGGTATGTGTACAAGTTTTTTTTAAACATACCACACAAATTCTTTTATACACTTATAAACACCCCTCAAACTGCTTTAAAGCATTCCTCAACTATATATTAAAGTTTCTTATAATTAAAAACGGTACTTTTACTGTACTTAAAAAAATAAAAAAGCTGCTTCATTCAATATAAAAGACTGTTAAAAGGCACAATGATCAATGGCAGGGAAAGACATAAAATAAAACTACGTACGTAAGGTATGTACATCACTTATACTTATTGTCGTACTACCGTCGACATACTTTTTAGTTGTTCAAGCATATCGAATTTTTGAGCTTTTTTTTTGCCAGAAACTTTCTTTTTCTTTCCATCTTTACAAACTTTAGATGAAACAGTGCACTAAGGTGCCATTTTATTTCATCAACCTTAATATTTAGACAGAAAAAAGAAAGAAAGACGCCAAGTGGTTACTTGATGCACTAACAAAGTGATGTGTGGACTAGTATGGTGAAGGGAACTTCGGCTATCAGTGGCAATATGGGGGAAATATATATTCATGAAATCAATATTTAGGACCCAATAACAAAACCGATACTTCCTTCCAAAAAAATTCGTCTTGCGGACCAGGAATTCGTGTTCGCCCTAAAATTTGTTACTCGGGAAAAACTCACATTAGTCATTTCGCGTAAGTCGAATCGCGTTGTAGCGGGAGTCGCTGTATTAGCTCATTCGTTTCCTTCATTTACTCATTCACTCACTTATTTGATCATTCTTTCTCTCTTGTTCACTCAATTTTCTCACTCATTTATTTATTGACTACAATTTGATTCATTTAGTTACCTGCTGAGTCATACACTCCTTCAGTTAGTTGTTCATTTATTCATTCATTTATTTATTTCATCTTTCATATCACCTATTAGTACAAGACACAGTCCCTAAAACTCATAAACTTCCTTTTTAGTAATTTTTAAGAAAATTTTACTTCTCCAGAGAAGACTGTATTTAATTCAAAAATCACTCCTTAACACTAGAAAGACGGAAGCGGTCATTTTGACCGCAAACGATTTTCAAATGCTCATATTTGCTGCGTTGAATTACCAAACTCTTTTTCCTTCATTGACTTTTCCTAACTATTTATTAAGATCTTACAACAGTAATTTTTTTCCCTTTACGATTATTATTATAGTCGTTATAAATGTTTATACCTAGAAAGACTGACTACGGTCATTTTGACCGCTAAATGAACCTTGCTTTATGCATCCGTTTTTCTTCTTTTTTCTCTTATCAGTTGTGTGTACTATGGACTATTGTTACTTGTCAGGGTGAGTAATGTTCTTTTGAGCTTGAATAGTACCTACTGGTCAGGTTTAATTCTTTGAACTGTTAGGAAAATGCGAAACACCTGCTGGTTGCATGGTTTCAGTTTTCTGCTATCTGCACAGGGGGCAAAGTTGAGAAAGGTAAATTTGAAAAGCATGTGACTGGACACGTGAAATTACTTTGGGTCTAAAAAGAAGTAAATATAAACAGGTGAATTCCAAAAATGTTTGCTGGAATTGTTTTGTGCACCAAAACATGAGTTTCGCTTGAAGCATCGACGTTTATTTTCTTCGGTGATAATGAAGTGCTCAGTCACATAATTATCTTCATGATGTTGAGAAGAACCGTTGACAAGCAAAACTTATAGGAACATTAACTCCTGAAACTGTTGCAGATTTATATCTAAAACAGATTATGGTTCGAATGGACAGTCTGACTTATCTGAAGGGAACTATATTCCTAGCGATGAGAATAGTTTGCTTTCATGAGATTATTGCGAATATTTTTCGGAGCCTAGATTTGCAGAAAAGGATTGTTCTTCTGAGTCAGAATCAGAAGAAACCTCGCTAATGAAAACTGATGCTCAAAATATAAAAAGTAGTGAAAGAAAAAGGGAAAAGGGTCCGACGCTGAAAAAAAGGGGAACATTTCAAAAACAGCACTCCTATTTCTTCAATTTCCTCCAAGTCACCTCCACTGATCAATTTTCCTGCATATAAATAAGTATCTACTCCAGGAAAAAAAATTAAAATAGTGTGAAATCAAATTATGCGGAAATAAAACTACAAGCATTTGTTCTGATTGCCAAAAAAAAAAAACTGTTAATGGCTAATTTACAGGTGACGCGATAACATAAGTATTTCGAAATACTGTAAAAAATAGTAATGCACTGTATCTTGCGATATTAAGATATTTTTTAAACCAACCACATGCATGGTTGATTATAGTACTTGTTAGTTATTACATGCTAAGAAAATTTCCTCTTTTTTGCACAAATTTGCTCTTTCTCAATGCTAATTGTGTAAAGCATGTGTATTTCACTTGATCGAACATAAAATTTAAAAAAAAAAGCTATCTTGAGACTTATTTGCAAACTATATTACGATTAAATTGTTAAATTAAACTCTGATATGATGAAACAAATCTTTTCTACGGTTAAAAATCTCGAAAGGAGGAAACTTCCAATCTTTTATGTATGGCGGTCAAAGTGACCGCTGCTCGTCTTTCTAGGTATATGCAAAACGCCGTCTTTCTAGTGTTAAAAACACACACACACACACACAAGAATTTCACATCAGCAATGTCCTCAATTTGTTTTCTGTAAAGTGACGTTTTAAGGAAACAAAAAATAAATCTAAAAAGTTATTATCCAAGGCCTACAGTTTTGAAGAAACAACTACAAATTATTAAAAGACACTGTATTTGGTAGAATGCATCCTGTTCGCCCAAGACTATTTCCGAGTTGGAGAGGAAGAGAGATGTCGAGCAGGCCGTGGGCATAGGTTTAAAACCACATATTGCAAGATACTAACTAAATTTGATGCTCCTAAACTTTGCTGCCTGAGGAGTATTTACTTTATACCTGTCAGAAACAGGTCTACCTTTGCCCTTTCTTGGCCTCAACTACATGTGTCAAACAAATTTTCTTCCTTTAATGACTTGAAAAAGAATATTTAATGAAATAATATGAAAAGTTTAAGATAAACTTCTGGAAGAGATTTTTCATTGAAAAAAAAAAGCAGTGAGAAACTATTAGCATCTATTCCCTGTCAACTACAGTTACAGGCAGTTCTTCATTATCACAAAAAAAATATTTTCAAAACAAACTTACAGGTTGATATCACTTTCATCCCAGCACGTGTTTTGTAATTCTAACTGGTGTCTCAGATCTTCATTTTTCTTATTCATGTCAACAATTATGGAGTTCAAGAAATCAATCTGTTAGAAAGAAAACACAAAATTAAATTAAGCTTAATTCAGTTGTTAGACCAAAATAAAAGCATTAGAGAGTAACGGCGAATCCTTCCCTTTGAATTTCTCTAATCATGACTTATTTGTTGAGAGTAACGCATGCCATAGTGTGTTTCAAAATTCTGAGCCAACACGAGAAACGAGATTGAACTTTAACCAACAATAGAAACAAAAGATGAAACGGTAAGTCTTTGCAAAAAAAAAACTGATAGTTATGCACACAAGTATGCACATTTTCTTTCAGAGCAGTTGTGCTACAAAAGATGTTTAAACTGGCTACGGAGTTAACATTAATTGGCCACCAAGTTAACATCCATGCAGTTAATAATAGATTTAGCAATAGATATTCATTTCACATATTTTTGAACGGATGGAACAATGCTTCTATTATTTATATTATTTTCTTTAATTCTAATTTACCTGAAATGTATTGCTTCCAGATTTATTTAAATAATACCTAAAACTTTTTCTTATTTTTACAGATTATCATGCATGTTAAAAATCTCCTGTAAAGAAATAATGCATTAAATATGTACATACTTGACTTAACAAAGATTCCTTTTCTTGATCATCAGATTGGTTAGAATTGCTTTCTGCATCTAAAAAGAAACGTAATTAACCATTCAAGAACAAAAATATGAGTCTATTTATTATAATTTAGTAACAATCAATTGTTCATTATTAGCAAAAAGAGGTTCTTAAACGAAAAGAATGTCTTCCACTAACTCATTAAGTTTGTAGAAAAATGGCAAGTGAGTCAAAAGAGTCACTGGCTACTAAGTAAAAATTTGATTTTTCGGATCTAGTATAAAATTATGATTTATAAATATAATAGTACAATGACTCTTATCATTACTAGTTTGAATTTATTTGCTCAAATAAATCACAATGACTCTTATTATCACTTGTTTGAATTTAGTAGCTCAAATATCAAACAAGAATAGGTCAAAGGTAGTCAACTAAATGTCAGTTTTGTATTTAACTATGTCTAATACTAAATAGTTAATAATTACACTGTGTAACAAATTTGAACTTCTTTTTTCCTGTCCTTCAGCTGAAACCATGGGATTTTGGATAAACACAACATGCATAGTTCAAATATCAAAACCAAAAAGTCCATTGCATACCCCTTTTGTAGGTGAAGAAGAGTCGGGATTATCCGAGTCTCTGCTTTAATCAAGCTATCAAATACAATCGGATCGCGATAACTCGAAGCTTATAACTTGAATATTCCTTTATCTCAAAGTTTTCATTCAGTCCCAAACTCTTGAAACTATTGTAGGGGTTTTTCGATTCAATCCGAGTTAGTCATCATCCACATTAACTTGGATAATTGGAACTCTACTGTACCTCTTACATGCAAGATATCTGCACGTCTAGAAAATCATGGACAGTCATGGATTTTGACCATGAACAAAATTTGTCAAGGAAAAAGGCATGGTTTTCAGTAATAAAATGCTCAAAAATGAAAGAAAGTGATAATTTGTCTGGCATTTTGAGTTCTAGATCATGCTTACTGAACACATTTTAAACATTAGGCATAAAATGTACACATTTTAGCTGTTTTTTATGCATCAGTTAAGATTTCTTACACAATTCAAAATCTAATTGCATTTGGTTCTACACAACTTGCCCGTTTTTGTTTATAATATGGATATTAATAATTTTGTGTTAGCTATTATTTTAAGCCTTTCTTATATTTGATTGCGAAGTTGAAAAATTTTGCACAGGTCATTTTACAATGTCTGTTCAAAAATTTTTATCCACTTGCATCTGTGTCAACTCAAGTCAATACCATTCGTTGAAAACTATTGCATTGTTTCCTGTATGAGAAGTTACAAGAAGAAGTCAGGGAAAATCATGGGTTTGAAAAATGGTAGCAGATACCCTGCACAGGGGAAGTTCACACTGATTTGAATGCCAACCTCACTTGCATTTTTTTTTTTTTTTTTTGCCTGTTCTTTTACCTTTGCCTCACTTAAACTTTTAAATTTGATCCTTTTAAGATGCAAAAAAAGCCCTTCCTTCTGTGGTCTAGGCGTAGACTTTGATTTCTCTGAGCTGGGACAATTTTGAAACTGCTGCCCTAACCCACTTTTCTTCAAGTTTTTACGTTGACTTGCAATGGAAAAAACAGAAATAAGGTGAACTGCCCCCCCCCCTCCCCCAAACTTGCTTTAAGGCAAGAGCCTTGGCTTGCTTTCCCCTACATCCAGCAGCACCTTTGTCTAGAGCTTTTGCAAATATTTTTATCAAACCGAGTTTAATGTTTAAGTGGTCACATCCTATGTTGTTGGTGCCAGGAGTGAAGTTTTTTTCTTAGACAGCACAATTTAAAAGCAGCTACTGTATTTTGTGGAATAAGCGCTGCAGCGCATACAAGAAAAAAAAGTAAAAAAATTGCCGGTGAGGCGGATACAGTTTCTTCTTTTTTTCTTTTTTCCAAGTTAAAAAAAAAAGTTCTAAGTTAAAAAAAAAGTTGAAAATGCTGCTAATAGATGGAACCACATCGTTTCCTTTCATTTTGCGAAATCCTTAGACCTTGGGTGACAAATAAAGCAAAGAGGGGGGAGGGAAGGTGAGTCAGCGATTGCACGTGTTTCACTGAGGAGAGAAACGCAGACATATGAGGAGGAACTAAAACTTCAGATGATGCTTGTGAAAACTGTCATTTTATGAGCTGCAAAAGCTGGAAAACATTTGAATAGGAAAAAATCTGTGGGATCTAAAATCTCGCGGGATTGAGAGCAAAATCCCGCAAGAATAATCCCGCTAAATATAATGCGGGATCGGGATAGGAAACCCTATTGGTCACAGCCTTATAATGAACTAAATTATTAAATTACTATAATATTTGTGATCAAGCGGAATGAAAAGACTGAAGAAAATTATAATATATATATGGTCAGTAATTTCTGAAAAAAATATATCAATGTACAGATATGACTATAAAAATTAAGTTTTCATTAAAAAATTTAAAGGCTTCTTTCATTAAAGCTTATAAATTTCAAGCTTTAATTTTTTTTTTTTTTTTTGCAATTTAAAAATGAAAAAACAAAAATTTTACTTTGAGCAATGGTATTCTTTTCAGATGAATTGGACTCTAAAGATGAAATTCTTTTCCTCAATGCTACATTTTCTTCTTCTAAAGATATCAATGATAATTTCAAATTCTTCACAGCTTCATCACCTTTTTGTGCAATAACTAACTAGAGGAAGCAAAAATTTCAGTTTTAGTAATTCCCTTCATTCAAGTTTCAGCAAAACATTTACTTCATTGAACTATGCAATTACAAAAACACACTTAGAATTGATTTTCAGTTAAAACTAGAGAATTTAAATTCTAAAAATGGAAAGGTAGATCCTGAACTTTTTGCATTTAGGGTTTCAGTGAAACATGTGTATAACGATACTGTCTTTTACAAGAAACCAGCATATAATGATATTTTATTTAGCCCCCTCCCCCCCCCCCCCCCAAAAAAAAACAGAGTGTTTTCAATCTGCCTGCAGTGATACTCATATTTTCAACGCACCCAAGTATAACGCTAATTTATACTTGTTTTTTCAAAAAAGGAAACTAGTTTTATTCGAGTTTTTCTATATCAAGGTATATAAAAACTGCATTCTAATTGTGAGATAACACAAGGTAGAAGCAGTGGCGCAGTCCCCCCACAGGAGGAATTTAGGAATAAAACCTTTCCTAGAATTCAACCACCGTTCCCATACTAGTAAAGAGAGGAAAACAGTATTTAAATTATTCCAAACAGGGTAGGTTTTGACAAAACAGTTTCTTGCTTACTGAGTGCTAAGCAATCTTAGGCGGATTTAGGACTGAGTTCCTGGGGGGGCAGGATTTTTTTTTAGCAACATTTTTATTGCCCCCCCACTCCCATGTTTTTGTCTGTTTCCTGTGCTGCATAAGTCCATGTTTTACTTTTTTGTGTGTCGTTTTCATTAATGTGTGTTTTCATGCTGTCCTTTTTGAATTGACCTTAAGAGAGGGAGTTGGTATCAAGAGATTGAAGCAGGGATCCCTTTTAAGTGGGAAATAGAATATCTCCAATTTTAGGGGGCCAGGGGCTTCTTCCCCGGAGAACATTTTGTAAAATGGATATAAAATTCTGCATTTTGAAGATTTATAAAGGTTAACTGGATAGACATAGCAATTGATAACTAGATTATACAGTTGTACAGTATTGTTCAAACTTTGTAAGAAACAGCCATTTTAAGTTTGAAAGAAGAAATAAACTATAGATTTCTCATTACAACAACCTTTTTTTAATTATAAGTAGTGCAGAAAACGAAAAGGAACAGAGAAAAGGAATAGAAGTAGTGTAACATTTTTTTTCCCTGGCTAAACAGATTAACAATATGCAGTAGAAGTAATTGGAGCCCATTTTGCTTAGGATTTTCAAAGACTTATCTAATTATTTTCAAGGATTTTAGAATAAATAAAATTATTTAATGCACTTCATTTGTACTTTCCAGTCTCTGATATTTTAGTACTTGATTGTAAATTTTTACAGTCCTGTTCTAACTTTGTGAGAAATAGCTATTTTAAATTTAAAAGAAAAAAGAAAACATAGATTTCTCATAACAACTTTTCTTCAGTTGCAAGTGGGGCAGAAAACGAATAGAAATAGAAGTAGTGTGTATTTTTTTTCGTGCTAAACATATAGACAATATGCAGAAGAAGTAAGATAAAAGCAATCAATACAAAAGAATTTCCAAAATACTGCATTCGGGATTGAATCAATAGCAAGATATGAAATATGTGAGTCACAAAAATTTACTTGAAATAATATGTTACCAACGTGAGGACCATGATTTTTACATTTTTAATACAGGATGTGGCAAGGAGCTGAATTTGACATATTTTGGCATTCCTCCCCCCTCTACCATTTGATTGAAATTTTAAAATTTAAGGTTTGTAGCCACACGTTTCCAAATATTCAAGGTTTTCAAGCACTTAAAATGAAATTAGTTTTTTCAAGCAATTTCCATTTTTTAAGGAACGAATCATGAATTTTTTTGGGAGTTAGGGACCCACTTCAAAGCAGAGGACCTAAGCAATAGCTTGTTTATCTTATAGGCAATCGATCCCATTTGTAACTCTTACCTGTGAATTTTTGCTTGATTTTTTTTTGTAATTTTTACGAAATTTTGTCAGTTTTTACGGTTAAAGGATTTTTACGATTTTACCAATCTTTGTTAGGCTTTTATAGACTTTTATAAAATTTCAGCAAATTTTTCCAAAACTTTTGATGACTCAATTATTTATGTTTCCATAATGACAAGGACTGATTCACTCAGACTTAGATGGTTATGACTTACCTTACTTTTTAAACAGTATTTATAAAGTAGGTAAAATTGTACTCTCCCTCTAAGTAAAAAGATTCATTTAATCAAAACACTCAGATAACTGAAATTTATTCAGTTTGCGATAGTATTTATTTTCTCTCTCTCTCTTTTTGAGAGAGAGGGGGGGGAGAAGGAAAAAAACTGTGTTTTTTAGAATTTCTCAAAAGGCCAATTAATCTGCTAAAAACATAAATATTATGCACAAATATACTTTAAATGTGGACACAAATCATAACGAGTAGATCGAGTATATCGTTCTGTTAGCGCAAATGGGGTGGGGTGGGGGGGGGGGGGAGTTTTTTCTCCTTTGCTTTAGGTTCCAATTTGTTAAAATATTCGTCAATTATTATAAGTGTTGCAGCTTAATGTATAGCTCGTTTAACCTATATTTTCATTCATATATTTGCCCAAATGGTTTTCAGTCCAAAATAGTGAATTTAGACACATTTTCAGCACCCCAGTGACAGCTGTACTATTTGTATATTTAGTGTTTGTTTGTTTTTTTCCTTTTCTTTTCTCCCATCAGAAAAGGACATTCGCTTTTCTCTTCATTTTCATTGAACTATTCAAAAAAGAAAAAGTCATGATTTTTTTGTTTTAAGATTTTGGAAGATGTGTTGATACTATATAAAGTCCTCCCAAAACTGGGGGGCATTGCCCACTATGCCCCCCTATAAATCCACCCTTGCCCTTCTGAACTATTCAAAAAAGAAAAAATAATTTTTTTTTTAATTTTTGGAAGATGTGTTGTTACTACAAGAAGTCATCCCAAAATTGGGGGGCATTGCCCCCCTCTGCCCCCCCATAAATCCGCCCATGTAAGCAATCACAAATTACTTTTAATTCTTAAACAAAGATGAGCACTTGTAGAGAGCTCAACTGAGATGGTCTTAATAAAACGCAAAAAGTAATCGTAGTCATTCAACACAACATTACTACAATAAAAAAACTACCTGTTCATTTAAAGATTGTAATTCTTTTTCCTTCAATGAAAGTGAGTTGTTGAGGTTACTGAAGTTTGCTTCCAAAGTTTGCATATTTTCTTCCATTGTATTAATTCTGAAAAAAATTAAAAAATCATAAATAAAATATAAATAACTCATAAATAAAGCATTAAACATAATTATTAAACATAAATTAAAATTAACAAAATTGTCTTCACAACTAATCAATTAGATATTCAATATTATTCAGAATTGTAGGGTTGCCATCCAAATTTTGCTTCAAAATAGTTGCTTTAGTAGCCTAATTTGTAAAAAAAAGTCGCCTAAATAGTCTCCTCAGCACAATGATTGAGTTGCATTTTTCACCCATTTAGTTGCTTTTTCCAATTTCTTTTAACTATTTACTAACTCAAAAAATACTTAGTGTAACAAAATCACACAACAGAAAATCTTAAAACATAGCTATTTATAGTAAATGCAAAAAAAGAAAAAAATCAAAACTTAATTTCTCAGATCTAACATGTGTTTTAACATCATTCAACATTTTTTACTGGAACTACTACTTCAAAAAAGCAACTCTCAGAATAGTAATGAAGTTGGTATTTAAATTTTTTTTTAAAATACTTACAAATTCAAAAAATACATTGTGTCACACAATCAAAAGATGACTACCTATAGTAACTATAAGAAAATAAAAACTTATTTTCCCAAACATAATATTTTTTTTCAAGATTAACTTGGCTCATTCAGCATTTTTTAATGGTACTAATAATAATAGAATTTAATGAAGATCATTTTTTTTAAAGTCAAGACAAAGGAATTATAAATTGAGTTTGAACTTGTAAAACATATTCATGAGTCTTCAAAGTATTTAAGTTGGGAGACAGTATTGACACTTTCCCATGCATTTTAAATTTTAAATTGTCAATACATTTAAATGTTGATTTTTTTTTTCAATGCTGATCGTTGATTTGTGTATTTCAAAGTCTAGTCGTTTTTAAAAATTAAGAACTGTGAACTAAAATGAGACAGTTTTTTCATACTACTATTTAAATGTAATAATTAAGCAATAGCTGTATAGGGAAAGTAATTAATGTAATAGGTAAAATGGCTTCTGAAATAAGCCAAGTAAACAACAAACTAGTATAGGGGAGGGGGGGGGGTCATGTGAACATGGCACCATGACAACGTCAAGCAAAACATCTTAAAAAATTCTTAAATAATGGCAGGGCCAGTTCTACTTCTTAGCCTAACTTTTAGGGCAAGGACCCAGTTTATGTTCCTGTAGTGACAGGTTTTTTGTTTTAGCAGATGCTGATGTAATGTTATCAGACTTCTACATGTGAAAACATATTTTAAATTACCTATTAAGCTAAACTTAATTATTGCAAACCAATACATGAACATTCAAGTAAATTTATGAGTTGTTAATTGTTAAATCAATTTTCATTTCATTTTTTTTATATTTTATATTTTAGTGCTATTAGTGATCACTTGAAGCAGTTTCCAGCTAAAAGGAGTCAAATTTTCATTTTCATATGAATTTCTCCTAGAGTTCAATTTTTAGTTACGTTCATTTCTATGTGAACTTCAAAAAACAAGAAAATTAAATTAGAGTAGCTTTGAAAATATTTATTTTGGGAATAAATTTGAAGATAAACAAGTTTGCTAGTTTGAAATTTCGTTTTTGTCCGAAAATACGTAACTAATAACAACTTAAGAACAAAGCTTTAAAAAAATAAGAAATTATTGAAATAAAAATCAAAATAAATTGCTTTAAGATGGCATAAGTTAAAACATCTAAGACCATTTAAAAATATTAAAACACTAACTGGATGCTAAAAGATTAAAATTTCGAGCGCGGCAAGACATTTTCGGCGAAGCACGTGTTCAACGCTTGAGTGTTTGTTCTCTATATTTTCATTTCTATGTGAACTTAAAAACAGGAAAATTCAGTTCAAGTAGCTTTGAAAATATTTATTTTTGACATAAATTTAAAAGTAAGGAAGTTTGCTAGTTTTAATTTTCGTATTTTTACGAAAATACGTAACTAATAACAACTTAAGAGCAAAGTTTAAAAAAAAAAAAATAAGAAATTATTGAAATAAAAACCAAAATAAATTGCCCTAAGATTACATAATTTAAAATATCTAAGACCTTTTAAAATAGTTCAAACACTAACCGGATGCTAAAAGATTTCAATTTCGAACACGGCATGCAATTTTCGGCGAAGCACGTGTTCAACGCAAGAATGTTAACAAATAAGAACGACTTTAGTTTTTTGCCGTACATATTAGGATAACTTAAGTCAAAGCACTGTAGATCATTATTAATAATGCAATTATATTACAGAAAACGAAAATTTTGCATAATTCGACCTCAGTAGAGCGACACGTTCGCCGCGCGGCGAAATGCTATTGGCTGAAAACTGTATGATTGGCTCAAAATCGTTCTTCCTATTTCTTTTTCAGTGAATTTCATAAAAGATGAAAAAATAGTCGCTTTTTATTGCAAAAAGTCGCCGTTTTTTTAAAAATAGTCGTTTATGGATTGTTTTTTGCCAAAAAAGTCGCCATAGTCGCCTAAGGTAAGAAATAGTCGCAAAAGTCGCCTTTTTAGTCGCCAATGGCAACCCTAGAATTGAGATAAAAATCTGATGTGAGCCCCACATTACTTCCTTTACGTTATTAAAATCTATGGTTTTTAATAATTCAAAAGAACAGATGCGCGTTCTCCCCCCCATGTACGAGCCTTAGAAGCAATACAGTTAACCCTTATCATCATGTCACCTTGAGGGCTGTCTACAAAGTGCTATCACAGCCTAAGCAACGTCTTAATCAGAATTGCTTAAAAATACCTAGTGAAATAATGTTTCCAAAAAAATTACGTATTTAATAAATTAATTAATAGTTTGATGTTATTAATTAGATTTAACTAACTATTTTTGAATTATTGATTACAGAAGGCTAATATTTTATTTACTTTTATATTCACTCTAAAAGTTTTTGAAAAGTTGGCTTTCTTTTTGAATTAAAATTTAAACAATCGTACTTTCTATAAAATTGATCTTTAAGTGAAAAGATATTCTGACAGTTGATCCCTACCTTTTGAACATGGAAGAACACTGCTTATTATACTTGCATATACAGTACAACCTCAATATTTCAAATCTCTCAGGAC
Source organism: Uloborus diversus (assembly GCF_026930045.1). Lineage (NCBI taxonomy): Eukaryota > Metazoa > Arthropoda > Arachnida > Araneae > Uloboridae > Uloborus > Uloborus diversus. The sequence goes on along the minus strand of NC_072734.1, from coordinate 123,291,813 downwards.
GGGAAAAAAATTCGAGACATCGAGTTTTTGAGTTATCAAGGTCTTAAAATAATTACACTAGTAACTCTCACAATTGCACACACTTACGCTATATGCATTTATATATGCCTATGGGACCACTTCGAATTACGATCAATAAAGTAGTCTTCAATATTTTACTAGATTTTAAATTTTATAATTGTCGAAAGTGCACAGGATGAGATTTTTAAATGAAATACAATTTCAACGTGGTTTTTTTTCACCTAAAAACTTAAAAATTCTAATTTTATCTTCAACCTCTAACCCCACATTCAAAAAGTTCTCAGCAGCCATTTTTCAGGAGTTTAAAAAGCAAAATGATGCAAATGAGGAACGCATTTTCCGTTTTCGCTTGAAAACTGATGGACGAAAAATCGACCCCCTTTCCTAAAAGTGGACAACAAATGCACAAAGATTCTAAACTCTGGAGGAAACACAGCACCTCTCTCACACCAACACTCCCCTATTATCTTGCCCCAATCCTTAATTCACAAAATTTCCAAGAAAAAGGATGAAAAACGTTAAGAAAAGCAATTGTCCCTGGAACTGGTTTTACTACAAAAGTTGCCAAAGAAAAACGACAATTGAAACTTGCTTCTGTGCAAAAATTTCGACATATCAAGGGTTTCGAAAAATAAATTTCGAGATAACTACGGGAAATACATGGGAGTTTTATAGAAAATGCTGGGGATTTTTTTTTTTGAGACATCAAGGGTTTCGAGATAAGGAGGTTCGAGATATCAAGGTTTGACTGTATAAAAGTTTAAATCAATTTATTCACATTCTTACACAGGAAATGCTACTAAAGCTCTTAACCCTAGCGTCAATTACCAACATTTTTTCTTACTCTCAATAACCGGGTACCCATGTTGAATTTCGATGATTTAGAGCAGGATTTTTTTTCTGACACCTTTTCTATTTAATTGAAACATTTGCTTCCACCTTCATCTCGGGGAATATGTGTAGCTTGTTTTTACCAAAAAACAAAATTGCTTATTGTTTTTCCAACATTTTATATTTATGTTACATGCTAAATGCTCTGTTAGAAAAAAAGTTTCTCCAGTTTTTTTGTAGTATTATTTATGGCAGTGATGTTCAACTTACAGCCCGTGAACCACTTGAGGCCCATGAAGCTCATATATGTGGCCTGTAGCATCGAAAAATATTATCTGTAATTTTTATCCTGAGTGACATTTGCTCAACCTTTGCTGTCATGCTGTCTGACAATCGTAGGTGTACTCAAAAAAAAAAAAAAACATCATATATTCCAACTGAAATATTATTGTCTACATATTGAGAGGTACGAAGTTCGTAATTCGGTATCACTGACGATGTAACAATATGTTTATACATCAACAAAAAGAAAAAAGCCGTGTAGTGTGTATTATTGTTTTCCACTTCACACATCATCACAAAAGCAACTCTGAAGCAACCAAAAGTCACAACTATTTTATTTTATAACAAAACAAAATCTGATGTTGGTTCGATTGATAATTTCGAAGCTATTGATAGAATGATGATAAACAATGGGAGCAATACTCTCTGAAATATAAATATATATTAATCCATATTATGAGTATACTTAATTTCATTTAAAATCTATATATATAATTCTCTTACGTGCCGGCAAATGAAGGGGTGAATTTCTAAACCTCTGTTGGCAACACTTCGCCGATAAATCATGTAAACAAACTTCTACGTTGTTTTGAAATCTTGAATCACAGAATACTCAACGAACTTCTTTTTTTTTTTGAGATGAGTTTGAGTCGGGCTGTGGCCCATTTCAACCTTAATCAGCAAAGAAAAGCTCAAAGAAGGCAGGAAACCATTCTTGAATCCAATTTAAGACGAGCCATTTCCAGAGTTGTATTCTCTGATTCGCTGCCGATAATTTTTAGCGGCTGGGGAATTTTCAGTCAGCAGTTGCTTCAACAGATCAGGTGCGTCACACAATGCCGGTAACCGCACCTTTCCGTCATGGCAACATTTAGTATATTTATTTGCAGTATTACGCTCTTTCTGCCAATAAAGAGCACCACAAAATTCGCATTCTTCACACATTGCTCCACAATCATGTTCATCGGCAATGTTGTTTTGAACGCGTAGGCGCTTTGAGCGTCGTCTATTCTCTGCTTCAGTACGACAGTTCAGTTCAAAATGAATAACCGAGAAAGAATTTACTTTATTCCTTTTATTCTCAGCTGAAAGGTTTCGCCAAATTTGTTTAGGGTTATAGTAGTTATAGTATTGTGCAAGCAAAGTAGCCTTGGCGAGTTTTCGCGTTTTTAGTTAAACCATTTTTTGTTCGTGACGTGGCAAGGATTCAGAATAACAACAAGAAGGACAAACGTTTGAGAAAATATGTTTGGTGCTCTCTGAGCCTGTTTTTAGTCATGGCCAGCTCTATGTGGCATTATCAAGAACAAGATCTTTTGAAGCAGTGTCAGTTGTGGCTCCCAAACGGGACATTTTTAATTGTGTATATGAGGAAGTTTTCTCAGATTAGAATATATAAGAGTGTAAATATGTAAATATATATAAGAGTGTAAATAATGTAAATACATCCCTCGGGGGAGCCTGTAACCCCTAGAGGGCGCGTCCCCAGGTGGCGGATAGGGGAATGCCTTCATTGGTTTTCCAATGGGTGGTAGAAGGGAAATAAAATACCTTCCGCGGACCAACAGGTAGAAGTGCAATCTCTCCAAAGCAATGACAGACACTTTTGTATCTATAATGGTAAAGTTGTGCACATTGCCAAGGCAGTCATCTTACATACAGCAAAGTTAAACTGTCGAAAATCTGGCTAAAGCAGACAAATTAACATTATGAACGTAATTTTCATATTGGTTAAATGGATGGTGACCTAAATGCAATTACCAACTTTAATTTTTACGGAAAATTTTAGCTAGGCTAATGTATTGGCATACAGCGAGCGAGCGAAGCGAGCATGGATCGCGAAGCGATCCACAGGGAACTGCGTAAGCAGTTCCGGGGGTTGGCGAGCGATAGCGAGCAGGGGGCGATAGCCCCCTAGTTTTAATTATACCTGTAAATGCAATTGGAATAAACGTCAATAATGCAAAACGTTTCTTTGTGTCTAAGATCTGCAGTATGACTGGTATGTAATATGCAATGTTTTCAAGTGTTTATTAATTTTTATATTTTTACAGCGTGAAAATTTTTTTGGGCATGGAAAGTGAGTCCAATACTTTAGTTTTACACCATGAAAATAAGTGAAAAAAATAAAATCAAACCTTTATCAAGAAAAAAAAATCTTTTGTGAGGATTTTTTAGATTTTTTTAGGCGGTGGGGTATTAGCTTGAGTGTCCCAACTTGCCACAAATGTTCATGCTTTTGAACTATACACTTCTCTAATCCTTCAGAAGAATTATAATAGCGAATACAATGCTGTTTTTCCTATCAAATATATATAATTGCTATGTAACTGCCGAAAACAGAATAAAATTAGGGGAGCGATATCGGGGGGGAGGGGGAGTGATGGTGGGAAAACAGTGGTCATATTTTGATTCAAAGGCTCATTTTACATGAGAATCATCAAAAATGGTCTCAGAAGCATTTTGAAGGGGTATTTTTTGATGTGCAGTGCAATGGGTACCCGGTTATTGAATATAGGTATAAAAATTTTAAATGCTAAAAAACTCCCCTGAAAATTTTTTCTGAAAACAAGGTTAAAACTTCCTTTAGTTTAAATTGATGTAAATAACAAGGATTAAAAGCAATTTTACCAAGAACTAGTTAGAAAGGGTAAAAATTATGATAAAAGTCACAAAAAGGTACCCGGTCATTGTCGCTAGGGTTAAATGAATCTGCAGTTAAGAGTTTTCAACACATGCCTGCTAATTATTTAAATTTCAATGAATCAAAATTTGCATTTGCTGTGAGTTGCAAGATCCTTCCATATTCTAGCTACTCTTAAAAATACAGTGCAATTTGATTTATTCTGACTAACTAGGATCAAAGACAATCCAGATAATCCAAGTAGTATGGAAAATAAGCAAAACAATTCCTTAAATAAGCAGACTCACCTTTATTACAGCAAAAGCAATGCTTTGTAACAAAATTACATAGGATTGTTTCGCACAGTCCATACTTAATCATTTATATTATTCTATCGAACATTTTATCATTTGTAGTTCAGCTGCAGTGGCATAGGATTGATGCTTCAAGTATGCCATGATGTTTGTCAGATTGCTATTATTTATTGCACAATCTATGCAGGAATTGTAGATTTAATCAAAATAAGCAAATGTTTGGCACATTTATAGTTCAGCTATCACCAAGGACGAATACGAGGGAAGGGCGATAGCCCCCTCCTTGAGCCAAGATGTAGGTGCTCTCCCTTGGCATATTTTCGATACTGAAGTACAAAAACTGTAAGACGATCTTTAATAATGTCACGAAAAAGAGGGTCCTGTCTTGGAACCTTTTCAAAATTGTCGACTTGAAAACGCAATTGTAGCACATCTGTTACCAAGAACTTAGTTCAGGAAGTTTTTCGAAGTTCCAAAAACTCAATTTTTGATGATCTTAGATGGGTTTTTGGGCTCTCGAATGGAAAGTTTTTTCAATTGAAGTTCGAAGAAAAAAGCAATTTTTGGACATCATTGAGGACGGGGTTCTCTCTGGATTTTTTTAGAAATGGAGGTTCAAAATATATATATATATATTAAATTAATTTGAGATAATGTTCAAGGAATGGGGCAGAGGTTTGGGAATTCATAAAAGGGTTAAGTATCTAAAATCAATCACCCCCTCCTTGAATACTTTCTCAAACCCTCCTTGGCTATTATCATTAAAAATTATTTGCTTGAATATAAAACTTGTTTTAAACTCTACAAGTTTGATCCAAATGAACCAAGTCATACTGCACAAGATTTCAATGACTGATAAAATAAAATACATGTTAGGAAAGTAATATATGTAAAGTAAAACCAGCAAGAATCAGCAAAATATATCTTGATAAACTAACAATACAATATTTAAAATAAAAATTTGCATCAAATACCTGTCAGTCTTTTCTTTGATAGATTTCTTATAGTTCTCAATTTCTTGCTGTATTTGCTAAAATGGGAAAGAACTATGAAAATACATTGTCATTTTCAAGAAAAAACAGTAAAACTTTAAAGTGACGACACATAATTCATAATTTTTTAGTTTAACTACTATATAATTATGTCAAAAGAAAAAATGTGATAGAAAAACAATTTATGCAACATTCAAACAGCGTCCGCACATTACGTTCGCCACGTAAAGCGGACAGAGTAACGTTTTCTGAAAAGGGAGAAGCATTCATACTTTGCGGAACGCGAAAAAGGCACATGTCAGTCTCTCACCCAATAGAGAGAGCGCGCTCATCTCGTGGAGACCAATGAAATGCGACGCCCAACTCTACGGTCGTCAGAGCCGTCAGATATCTGGCTTCTCGTCCCGTACAATACGGCTTGCTGTCATGGCAACGCCGGCCGAAAACTGATTTTAGGGAGAAAAGCATACGTCGGTGACGGATGCGCGGACGTTGTGTGAATGTTGCATTAGACTGTCCTTATTATTATTATTTTTTTTTTTTTTTTGAGCCTTCGTCTCTCAACATATGATGGGGATCCCCAACGCTACTGTGGGTTATCTGTACTTTTTGTCTCTCAACACCAACACCTTGAACCTCTATATTTATAGTAGGATTCACCAATAGAGACCGTTTTACTGCTTGTAGGTTTATTTTATAGCTTGAATGTTCCTTTGCTGCCTGTAGGTTGTTTATTTTATAAAGCTTGAATGTTCCTCTTATGCTTTCAGACTATGTAAATTAAATAACCATACAGTTAAGGACGAAGCCTTCATTAGCACAAGATTAGACCATTTTCTCCTTTGTCTTGACTCTTTGTCTTTTAGTAATTAGGGTACTATAATAACGATTTCAATAAGAAATCATTATTTTTTAGATTAATTTTGATTACAGCTTAAACAATATTACTTCTTCACATTTTAAATGTAGTTGCTAAAATTGTATCTTAAATCAAAAGTTAGTTTCTTTTTTACATTGTAAAAATCATGGATAACTATAATTGTGGATAATGATTTTTTTTTTCTTTGGACCGATTTTAGGACCTGTGGATTATACCTTGCTGTGTATAATATGCAGGAAAATACAGTAAATACAAGCAAGATTACATACCTGACTACGCTCAGACTGAGATACTGACAAACTAGCTATCGTATTTTCTAAAGTTTTCTTCATCTCTTCTGCATTCTGCAATTCTTGTTGTAATTCTTCATTGACACTATGCTGCAATTCTCTAGGGAGATAATCAGAGGAAATTTCAATTAGGTTTAAAAAAAGGGAAAGAGGAGAAACATGTGAATTCCTTTCTGACAAACTAAAGTTTTTGCAATTTAAAATTTTCTTAAATTTATAATTTTGCATAATCTTAAAAGAGAATTAAATGCTACATTTACTATCAAATGTTTTTTTTATTTAAAATAAATAAATAAAATAGCATACAGCCTTTGACAGAGTTTTTGGTAAAATCTTTTCAAAATGTACACTCATGTTTGTGAAAATTGCAACAGCATGAAGGACTCATTGGAAAGGAATAAAATTTATAGCACATATTACTCATAGTGCTACAAATAAAGGATTGAAATTACGGATCAATGAAATGAAAATAACAGACATGATTTAGTAACAAACAAAGCTAACCCGTGCAGGTGTGAGAATCTGTACCAGTTTCGGCGTCAAATCATAGAGGTGCTAAATATGATGATTGGGAATGCTATCCTATATCTTCCATATTTATTCTGAAATGAAATGCTCTGTTGTGTAATCAAAAACAATGTAATGTGTGCAGGTTTTATGGGCTCTCCTGTACGTAAATCAATCATGACCAATAAAATTAGTATGGGAAAGATAGTAGTTTTTTTCTGCTTTTGTGTATTGGATTACAGTTTTGTAGATAATTGTCAGGACATCTTGATTAACTAGCTCCTTAAAAAGTCATGTGAGCTAATTACTTTGTGATAAAAAAAACGGGGTCCCTCCTCCTTTTCATCTCCCCTGGAAGAATTCGAAATGAATGGCTGGCCCCCATGATTTAGGAAATATAAATTTGAAAAGTGTTGATTTTGACAGAGCAAATTCAAAACAGGGCATTTGCTTTATTTTATGAAACCACGGGGCTGCAACCCCTGTTCTCATTGCTCGTCAACCCCACGAAAATTATTGACTCATGGAAATGCTTGGTCATATGTTCACCAGTATCAGAATTAAAGTGGTGCGCAAAGAGTGAAATTAGCATAACAGGAGGAGGGACCTGCGACAAAACTAGCATTGGGCACTTCTTGTCTGCTTGTGGCATCCCTGATTTTACAAACCCATGGTTTATGGTCCTTCAGTTCGAAGGAAAAAAAATAGCCAAAAAAAAAAGAAAGCTAACAGGATCCATCTATATACTTACATATTTGAATTTTTTACTGAAAATTATTGTCCTGAAAATCATTGCTAAGTTGAGAACAATTTGGTAATTAGTGATGTTTAGGAAATGAGGAGTGGTCAAATGCTCTCTTCGGAAATTTTTTTTAATGAAATTCTAAAAAACACATTTCTGGACATCCTATGGTAGAAAAATAGCCATAATTCTGGAGCTGTTCCAGAAAATTGTTTGCTATTAAGGTTTCAAATGCATAATTTTAAGATATTTTCATTGAGACGTTCGGGAAGGGGGGATGGTGACTCATCAAGAAATTAAAATCTCAAAAACACCATTTTAGGCTATTTTAGGACAAATGAAAAAGAAAAGGCAGGTAAGCGGCTCCCCTACAGAAATTTTTCGACATTTAAGTCTCACAAATGCAATTTTAAACTATCTTTGATGGCTTGAGGGAGGAAAGTGAAAGTTGGAGACCCTCCTGTAGAAAAAGCCAGTTGCCCCCCCCCCCCCCGCTCTTTTCTGGCTAGTAGTAGTTTTGAGCTTAGTTTTCTTTCAAAATGTTTCAATTTATCAAACTTAAATATTTTTTTCTCAGTTTGTACACTGTAAAAACGATTCGGAAACGTTCCTGGAAAATAATGGACAGCTGATGTGCTCAATTTCTGCCATTAACAAATCTTGCAAAAACCTGCAATATTTTCTGCTAAAATTCAATAACTTTCCTGAAATTATCCTGAAAAATTCTGAAACCTTCCCGTTTAAAGCCAGTCGTGTTTCTGGAAAATTAAACTACACTTAGGAAGGCATAATATAATATCATGGCACCTTGCTGATTTATCAAGGAAGTTCCAAAATCAGCATTGCAAGCATGGCCAAAGCTAAGACAGAATTGCAAGTAAGTATTATACGTTTTTCACGAGAAGGTACTTCGCCTCGCCTCCTTGAACGCAGAGTTCCATTTTACGGGGGGGGGGGGGGGTGATCGGTAAGCAATCCACGCGCTTTTAAAGGAGACAACCAGACAGCCTTAACTTGGGCGAGCATTTTAATGTGCAAAAAAGTCTTAGTGTGCATTACATTACTTGCTTCACTTGTCTGTTGCCATTTTAGTTATTCTTATATTTTAAAAACTGCTGTTTTTACAACAAAATGCTATGATCTGAATATACTTTCTGCTGAAAACAGCAAAATTAAATCAACGGATACCACATGACGTAGGAGGAGTAAAGTGCCTTCTCATGGAAAAACGGACAATACCAAGAATTTTACTCGCCTGCAATTATTGCAAAGCTAACTCCATGGACTTATTCGCTCCCTGTAGGAATTTAATCAGTCTGGATGGACTGTTATTGAACTGAAGTCAATGCACTTTATAAATATGCTCAGTTAATCTTTTAACTGGGAGATAAAAATATTTTTCACAACAGTGAAAAGTCTGCATTCGTACAACTTGCAAAAATTCAGGAAACTTTTTGACAATGATACTTGTCTTTCCCAGGATGAACCATTGTAATCCTGAATAGTAACACGGAAATACTCAGTAACCTTTCGGATTTTTTTACAGTGTAAGCTTTCCACGGGCCGGGAAAAATCTGTTCGCGAACCGGATTTGGCTCGCGGGCCATAGGTTGAAAGTCCCTGATTTAGAGGGTGGCCCTTGCAGCGAAAAAGCGGCAAGTGGCGAAAACTGGAAGATTAAAAGCAAAGCATTTGTATCCGAACATTTAACTCGTTTTTGGAAAAAAGGGGAGCTGAAGAAGGTTTTCAATTGCAATTTGTGTTATGGTATGCCTCAGTTTTAACAGAAAAATTGTTCATAATAACATTTTTAGTACAAAAAGAATTTGTATCATTCTATGTCACACTTTACAGTTTATTAAAAATGTAAAAATTTAACTTGATGGAAAAATTTAAAGCAAGATGAATGAATGTGTTGGAGGGGGGGGGGGAGGGTGCGGCATTTTGAGGATTTGCCCCACCTTGCAAAATTCCTAGACCCAGCACTGATATACTGCATCAAAATCTTAAGGAAAACATTGGTGCTTCAATTACCACTCATATGCTCTCAAAACCAGCCTTAGCAAAATTTTGTACTTTTTTCCCCCTCCATTTTTTGCTGCTGCTAAAAGTCCTTTTTTTTTGCCCCCCCCCCCACTTTTCAGTCCCCATCGCAGCCTCTGTTAACAATGTCAAAAAAAAGTGGAGTAATTGAAAAAAAAAAAAATCATACAGAGCAAATTCAGATATTTTCTTTAAGCTTTTGAATGTATAGACCAATTTTAAAATTTTTTTGAGTTATATAAAATTCTTGATCAGTTTAAAGGTGAAAAGATATTACAGACAAAATTTTATCAGTTTGCTTCAATGGTGCTGCAGGTATAACATATTTTCTTGTGTCAAGGTCAATTAGTTAATTTTTCAAAATTATTGCAGTTCTTGACAGAATTTAAATGTTCTCATGTCAAAAAATAGGGCTGAATTTCTGATGAATTTTTATGTAAAGATCAAGTTCATGTGAATATTTTTCAAACAGATATTCAAAGAAAAGGATCATATGCCTCGCTGGCCAATCAAAACGAAAATAGTTTGCCCCCTTACGACAATCAAGGTCAAAGTGAGAACAATATGCACAATCTTTGCTCCAAAAAACTTTTTTCTTAACTAAACTTAAAAACTTCTCTTAACTAAATGTATCTGATATCTACTAAAAAACTTACTAAAATAAAGAAATAAATAAACAAAACAACATAATAATAAGGCTAGTTAGCTGTACCCCATGTCAAGACTACAATTTTAATGTATATTTACATGAAAAAACTAGTGACCAATTCTGTACCTCAAAGCCAGAACAATGCAAGTCACATAATCGCTACTTCACAGGAGAGAGGAAAAAAGATTGTCTGGCGCAGTAAAAGACGCGACGCACACTCTTTTAACTCTGGCAAATAATTACAAAAGATTTCTTCTTAAAAACTAAGTTCACATGGCTCAATGCAGAATAGGATTCTACATACAATGTACATAAAAACTGAAAATTTGCGAATTTTGGACTTATGTCAGTCTGGTTCTGAGGTACAGAATTATCCTGCAGAAACAAATTCTGATTGTGCTATTAGCTGGACCTGACGATCAGGAATGTAACTTAACTTTCCTTGGGATCCCTTTTGAGTGATTAGTAAATAAAACTGGGGAAGGACGTGAATCAGAAACTGACATACACCTCATGAGGCTTGAAGTAAATCAATTACTCAGACTCTTACACTAAAAAACAAGCTCCATTTTACTTGTAATCAACTACACTAAAGATTCGAGAATAGAAAAATCGGCTTTTCCCCCGCTTTTCAAACAGTCTACCGTTTACTATAAATAAAGCTTTTAATTAATAGGAAGATAATATATAATTGTATCTGAATTGTGTTAGTATCTGTTTCTTTATTGTTTCGCTAAAACAGCTGGACAAAAATTGAGGCTATAAAAATAAAAGTCGATTGTAAACGCTGCATCAGCAGCAAGGCCGCAAATCCAAAAATTAAAGGTTTAAACACATAAACGCCACAGCGTTTCTTCCAGAAGTTACTGTAATCACTGAACATTTAAACTAAAAACTGACTTGCAATTTCAGAAAAAGATTTTAAAAAAATCTTAGATTATTGCCCATTTTTACAACATTGTTGAGTTCACACTAATTTTTCTAAAGCCTTCCCAGTTTGCAGCCATTCTGCATAATTTAGAACACAATTCATGATTCAAAGTTAAAAAAAATTATGATGATGTTAAATTGCCATCAAATTGCACAGTTTTAACACACAATTTTTGAAGAAGATAAACTGAAAAATCAATAACGAAAACACTAACAGTTGCATTTTTAGTTCCTTAGTTGCCTGAAGTTCCATTTCAGAAACATCCAACTTTCGCTGAAGTTCTTGTTTGTGCAGCATGATTTCTTCTTGCATTCGATTCACTACAGCTTGCAAAGCCTCCAGTTTCATTTCTCTATCTTTAACCATTTCCTCCCTCTTTGCATTTTCTTCCATTAAAGAATCTCTCACCAGCTCCAAATCTTTTTTGGCATCACGACTTTTCAGTTCTTCTTTAGAAAGCTAAAATTATTTGTGATGATAAATATTTGGAAGAGGAAGAAAATATTTGTTTTAATGTATAAACTAAGTAGGAAAAAAGAGGTAAAGAGTTCATCCAGTTATATAATATGTTGTGGATGTTGTTGGCTAAATATTTATTTATTCTTCAACTTAAATAAGGTGGTAACATAAAGCTTATTTGCATGTTGGTACCATTCGAATTGGTTATTCAAAATGTTGGCTGATTTTTCACAGATTAGGAGTTCAAAAAGTCTCTGAACCAAAAATTTATTAAGTATACTAATTTTCTATGGACCAAAGATAAGATCATTTAAAAAAAAGTACGCAGCTATTAAAATTCTGTATTGATGAACTGACAACTATTTTTATCAAAATAGTTAAAAATTTTACTGGAATATTTTGCTCTTTCAAAAATTTTCTTCATTCCTCCGTGGATTGTGAGCCAAATAAAATTTTATAATGAAATAACAATAACATTTTTTCTATTAGCTCTCCATTGTTTACTTTTTTGAGCTTAATCAATTATGAAAATGTCACTGAAAAATAGATTAAATTTACAATTTTATTGCTATATAATGTATCATTAAACAACCATGTGAGTAATAAATTTTCTTCGTCAATGCATAAGTTGACAATATTTAAAGCAAGGCATTAACTCTAAGCATCACTAGATTATATTTCAAACAATGAGAATTACAATCTCATGAAATAGACAATTAATTTCATTTATTTCTTTAAAAATTAATTAAATAATTAATAGAAATGAACAACACTTAGTACTAAGCATAGCATTTGCAAAAAAAAAAAAAAGGAAGAAGAAGAAATAGCATAATGAAAAAATGAATATTTAAGAGAAAAGTATTAGAAAACTGGCACAGAAAAAAAGTACTTACTATAAACATCTGGATAAAATTTAAAGGAAAGGGAAAACAATAAGAAAAATTATTTTTTTAAAGTACATTAATTAAAAAATTAGACTGCTAAATTTATAAACAAATTAAATGTAAAATTTAATTACAGTGAAGCACCATTTATACGTTTTTGAAGGGACTGTATGAAAAAAGCGTAAAAATGAAAAAAACATATAATAGGTATAGGTTAATGTGTATTAGACTCTGCTGGGACCAATTCAAAAAATGTATAATTGATAAAAACGTATAAAAGAGAAACGTATAAACAGTGCTTCACTGTATTTTTCTTTTAAGATTTGAATATTACATTTTATAAGAATATCAGAAAGAAGTACCAAAGAGATAGAAGTAAAAGACTCAGAACTTTTAAACTTATTGCCCTAGATCAGCAGTTCCCAATCTTTTTTTCTTTGCGAACCTCTTTCAAATTTCAAAAAAGTTGGCGAGCCTCTTTGCAATACGCAATAAGTAACAAGCAAAAAAAAAAAAAAAAAAACCCCTCACACGCAAAAAGAACAAAAACATAACTGCAAAATAAAAGAGTACAGACTAAAGTGACACTTAGAAAATGAACTAAAAACAAATCCAGTGTTCTTTTTTCTCAGAGCTCCTTTCATTAAAAAAAAAAACTTTTAATGGGATGGTTGTAGAATGAAGAAGCTTTAAGTTTGGCTAAAATATTTGACAGTTTCAGTCTTACATTAGATTCAGCATTTAATTTCCTTCTGTAGTTATTTCTGTATAAGTTGAAAATCCTCTTTTAGGTAGAAATGTTATCCAAAAAGGTAATAAAACTTTCAAAATGTCCTTTTCTGACACAACAGTACATTTATTTGTGACACTGAATCAGAAGTCAATTTTAGAATGATCTTTAAAAATACCTTTTAGAAAACTCTCTCAGATTAACTAAATATTTTTTTTTTCTGCCAGTAAAATTAAATAGAGTTCTTAAATTTATAGCTTCTTGAAAAGGACTAAGAGTCTAATCGCTTGATAGAGGTATACTGTGTACATTAATCGTTTGAGTGCTGAAGAATTTTCTTGTCCTTTCAAACCTCCAGACTAGAATACCCCCTTAAGATGAATGATCGAATATATTGAGGTTAATAATTTTTCTTTCATATAAGCTGCTGAAATCTCTCACATTCTGAGCTATTCTTAGAGTAGTTATTAAAAATAAATTTAAGTATGAATTAAAAATGGAAATAGGTTTCAAAAGGGAAAAGATTAAAAACAGAAAAAAACATACTTCTTCTTTTTCAGCAACAAGTTTCAAGTATTTCTGTTCTAATTCATTTGTTTTGTTTTTAAATTGATCAAGAATATTACTGAACTCCTTAGCACTTGCTTCTCTCTCTGTCTTTAAGCTTTCTATTTCAGAATTTAAGCTATCAATTGTTTGTGCTTGTGCCTCCAATTCAGATGCAGTCTTCAGAATACTTTCCTCTTTCTCTTTTAAATCTTCTTCTTTAGCAGATACTTCAGCTTTTAATTTTGAAATGTCATTTTTAAATGACTAAAAAAGAAATCAATTTATTAATATTTTCTGAAAAATATATTGACAAATCATTTTTAAAGAAATGCGAAAGTTGAAAAAAAAAATCTTCTTATTCTCTTTGCTTGATAAATTAAAAAGGAGAAATTACCCCTTTCCCGGCTGCAATTCCCATTTACAAATTTAAGAATGAAACATTAGAGGGGCTGATGCAAGAAAGTCGTAAAGACAATAGTCAGCTTTTAATTTTGAAATGTCATTTTTAAATGACTAAAAAAGAAATCAATTTATTAATATTTTCTGAAAAATATATTGACAAATCATTTTTAAAGAAATGCGAAAGTTGAAAAAAAAAAAATCTTCTTATTCTCTTTGCTTGATAAATTAAAAAGGAGAAATTACCCCTTTCCCGGCTGCAATTCCCATTTACAAATTTAAGAATGAAACATTAGAGGGGCTGATGCAAGAAAGTCTTAAAGACAATAGTTTATGCTTCCTTAAAGTAATATAGTCTTCTCTTTACTGAAGAACAGCTGAATGACTTTATTTATATCTCGCCTTAAAATTCAATTGCTAATCAAATTATACCAAAAAGGCTAATTTCTGTACTTAATATTATTTTAATTGCAATACATTATCCATTGCTTTTTAAAAGATATAATAAGGTTTCTTTCTGATTTTACAATGCAAAAAAAAAAAAAAAAAAAAACTTAGATCAGATTACCTCACAGTTTTAAAAGTTTCTGTTCATAAATATGATTGGATTACTGACAAAAGTAACTATTTGAGTGAATAAATAATCCACTTATAATTATTAAAAAAATTCAGTAATAAAAATTTTAGTGTGACAGCTTTCTTTATTTAAATAGATGCAACTGATTTTATTTAGAACAGCACAAAAAGATTTTAAATGGTGAACAATTTTATAACATGCTTAAAAATAAAACATGAAAAGTTAAACTTTTAAACAGTTCTGAACAGTTTATTAAGCAAGTGATTTTATTTTAGTTGCAATTTTATTTATTAAAAGTTGTCAATAACATTATTTAGAACTTCTGTCACAGTAAAACATTAGATACTTCTCAGTGTTGTGTTTTTGTTCTACACTTTTCAGAGTTGTACAAAATATACACTTTTCATTATGGAAATAAAGACATATATAGTAATGTAATTGCAAACTCACTCCCCTCTCTACCTCCCCCCCCCCCACACACAAAAAGAAATTAGCTAATTATGATCATAAGGAGTTACTACAAAACCACAGCATAGACATAAAATAAAACTCTATTTCATTTCTGTTATTTATTCATGATTAATTTGCAGCTAAGCCGTTTGTTTCATAACTAACACCACACTTTTAAGCACATTGTACTTCAGGACAGTGTTGCCAGATGGTCAACAATGGGTCCCCAATTCCCTACCAACTTATCCCTAAAAAGCGATGTTTTCTATCAAAATTCCCCAGTTTCAAAAATTATTTTTCCACTAATATTTTCATAAAATGAGACGACTTCCTCTGATATTTTTGTCTCTTGAAAAAAAATTTTTCCCCAAATAACCAAATTTTCTTATAAAAGTCCCCAACTTTTTTTTCTTCCCATTTTCGCTTTTTTTTTTTTTTTTGTCTTTTTTATCTTTTATTTATTTATTTTTTTTTTTTACTAATAATAAAGCTGAAAGTCTCTCTGTCCGGATCTCTCTCTCTCTCTGTCAGGATCTCTGTGACGCGCATAGCACCTAGACCGTTCGACCGATTTTTATGAAATTTGGCAAAGAATTTGTTTGTAGTATGGGGTGTACACCTTTAAGCGTTTTTTTGAAAATTCGATTTTGTTCCTTTTCTATTCCAATTTTAAGAACATTTTCTCGAGCAAAATTATCATAAGATGGACGACTAAATTACCAAGTTATCATAATGCGGAACCGTGATGTGGGCAAACCAATTGGCGAGAAATTCATCATGCATTATTTGTAAATATAGAGGGGAACTAAAATACCTTTTTAATTTTCTACTACAGGCAAAGCCGTGCGGGTGCCACTAGTCATAAATACAAGCCTGACCGAGAGATAAGAAATAACCAAATATTTTTTTTCTACTTGCATTTACTATGATTTTTGTATATATTTATCTAAGAATCTAAGAATCTAAGATCATCTTCATCACACTTATTTTTGCCTGTTTCACGTATCAACTAGTTACTCACGCAGAGCTATTAATGCGAATTCCATAGCATAAAATTCCACACAATGTGAAATGCGAATTCTATAAACTTGAGCAAAGCTAAACCAACGCTGTTTGATACAAGCAATGTAACTACTAGATATCAAGACGAGAATTTAAATACGAAAAAAAAAATTCCCCAGGTTTTCCCCAAGGAAAAAATTTTTCCCCAAAGAATTCCCCTCAAAACCTATTTCTCCAAAATTTTCCCAGAGAACACCAGATTTCCCCCAAAATGGGGAAATTTCCCCCAATCTGGCAACACTGCTTCAGGAAGATACCAGTGGCGCACACAAGATGGGTCTGGATCCCTCCCATCACCCTTGAATTTTTGTGATTGATGATAATACTATGTATCAGGTGCATAAAATAATTCCAAGCAAAGGAAACAATATTTTCTGATGTAATAAATAAAAAAATAACATTTATTTTCTCATTTTCTTTCCCTGCAAAATCAAATTGTATGCGGACATAAATTGTTCTATAATAATTATTTTTCTTCCCTGTTTTTCTTTTTAATCACGAGAAAAATAAATACATACATTCTTAAGCTTTCTGGTATTTCAATTAAGTATTTATTATTAATAATTTATTTCATTAACTTATGTTAAGTAATTCTTCAACAATTTATTTTTTACTGCTTTTTGCTCCCGACAATCGATAAATCAAAAGAATATATTTGGCGGCATGATGGAGTATGATGAGGGAATGGTGGAGCTTCGATCCTGGACCCACCCTTTAAGAAATTCTTGTGTGTGCCACTAGGAGATACACATACATTTCTTATTTTATTTTAAGTAGTTACAGATTCAAAATAAAGGAATACAATGCAATAAATGAATGAACTCACTGTTTCTATTTCTAGTAATTTTTTTTCTTGTTCAGCTTTAAAGTCATTGATGAAGCCCTCTTTACTTTTCAGAAGTGAAACATTATTTTCATTATTTTCTTTCAGCTTTACTAGCTGCTCCTGAGATGCTTGGATAACACTTGTAAGCTCATCAAACTGAGATTCCTTTTCCATCACCATGCCTTTCAACTTCTCAATATCGTTATTCTTCTTGCTCAAGTCTTCAATGAACAATCTTTCTGATTCTTTGGTTTTAGAGAGGTCGTTACGTAATTCTTCAATCAGCTGTTACAAAAAATGTTAAAGTCATAAAACAATAAGCAACGATAAACATAGTACATATTACTTAAAATACACCGCCAGCTCAGTTATTCCATACGAGGACTGCAGTTTCGTGCTTTTTAGCACTCATCATCCAGGAATAGGAATCACATGAGCTGTCTTAGCCCGGGCTTTAGGGCGGTAACTTACTACAAATTAGTACATATTAATTTTTCAGCTGATCTTGGAAAACTTTTAATAGAAAAATACAAGTAATATTAATCTAAAAGAATAAAACTAACTACAAATGTTTACTGTTATACTTTTATTACGGAGTTTACCTTACCTGCTCCAACTTTATTTTGCAAGCCAAACTTTCTTCTTCACGCTTTGACAGCTCATTCTGAAGCGACGTAACATGGTCACCACAATCTTTGTTCAGCATTTCAACTTTTTGTTCTTCCAACTGCAGCTTTGAAAGAAGCTGTTTACCTTCTTCTTCTTTGGTTCTCAGCAAATCCTGGATGGTATTTAGTTCTTGCTCTTTGCTAGACAAGTCTTGAGTAGCTTTTTCAAAACTTTCTTTAATATTTTCAACATCTTGTTGCAAATTAGAAATCAGCTGCAACCAATGTATAGAAACTTGTACATAAATAGTCAGAACAAAATTATGAACATTTAGAGAAAAAAATAAATAAATGAATGTAATAAATAAATAAAAATGACAATTTACAACAAAACAAAGAATATCTTAACTATGTGTAAAACAACAATTTATTATGCATTGCAAATAAAATACATCAAAATAAATAAAACAAAGATATGCCTATATACAAATTTTAGTTTGATCTTTGCCAAATTTGGCAGGGAGGTACTCTGGCACATGGGAATTGACATAGGGAATTTTTAAATTTTAAAACAGTTTCAAAAGCTTTGAACAAAAATTTCAGGAGCAAAAACTGGCATATCCTACAAAAAATAATAATGATTTTGAATTTAGAAATATTTGAAAGTCTACAAAAAATGCTCAAATCAAAGGTTTTCCTGCAGTTTGAAAGCTGGAAAGGCCTAATAAACAGTTAGGAAAGGAGTTATAACCATTTTTTTTAAGTAAGTAAAATTTAATTTTAAACTGGATATTTATTATCATTTACAGGAGATCATAAGCATAAATAAACATTCTCTGTCTCCACTTTTTTTGCTTGTGTACAAACAAATAAAATTCTTCCAAATGCTTTTACATTGAGGCTTCTCCTCTAATGGGGGGAGGGGATAATTTAAAACTTCTCCTTTTGATTCATTTTTTGAGCAATCACGATTCCTTATGGGGCATGCTAGGGACAAACTTGGTCACTAGGTGGCGCAACACGTGCAATTGGTATTCTTTACTTCCGGTCATTCTGTTAACGTGCTTGAGCATATGCGAGGAAGAAATCTATTTTTTTCCAGTGCTAAATACATGATTTTCATAGGCGAGAAAGCAAAATCAATTTTGAATTTAATGTATAACAAATAAAGAGATTGCTGTTTCAACTTTGAGAGAAAAACTAAAAGTTATGGAGGTTAAAACAGAGGTCTAAATCTGAATGAAGTACCAGGAAAAATGAATAGTATTTAAATGATGGTTAAAACTATCAATTAAAAAAAGTTATGATATTTCAATAATTCTGCAGCTAACATAAAATGTTCTCACAATGTAAAATATTTTCTTATTGTAAAGAACAACTATTTAGTAATTATTTATTAAATAAATAAATAAATAAATAAAAAAGTCTTGTATAACATGGTTTTGATACTACATGGAACGAATTAACCGTGTTATATGAGGGACACCTGTAGAGCCTTTTATTTAGTAAAGACAATAAACACATGCATGGAATTCTGGAATATTTATAAACATAAAATGAAGCTATACGAAAAAAAGAGAACTTGCTGCAGAAGTGTACATGAACATTGTATACACATACATATGTAAAAATTATGAGCTACTGATAACCTGAAGTAACAAGATTAGCGAGAAACAAAGCTAATCTTCCTTCTAACTCATACAAACTTTCTTTCTCCTTTCGTTACTGAAATAATGGCCTACATGACAGTTAGTTTTGTTACACATTTATGTTTCAGCAAAAAAAATGAAACAACAATCTTACATTTAAATAAATAAATAAATGTAAAAGACTTCCCAAGTACTTTTAAAGGGATGACAAAATTTAACAGTAGATCTAAATGACTTCTAAGACAAACATGGACTCTATACAAAGCTAACTGTTTAATATTTACATAAATTATCATCCCAACATTTCAGACTTTTTAATAAGTCTAGATTTTATTTTAAATTACTACAGTCAAGCTCATTTAATGGTATAGCTAATGAGCCATGAAAAATTATTCTAATAAGCAGGATTATTCTCTTATCTGGCACATGCAAATATACATTACAACGTCATGCAAGATACCAACAGCTCGGTTAGCACATCCAGAGACTGCAGTTTCATCCCTGTTACGGACTCATCAGTCTGGAGCAGTGAATAACCAAGATGAAGGCAGATGTCAACTCACTGAAGTTGAGAAAGGTCCAAACTGCAGTCTCTGAATGTGATAATCGAGTTGTTCGTATCTGGCATGCAGTTCAGCCTTAGCCCTAGTTTAAAAGCAGTAACTTATTGCATAATACATTACAAGGATTTGGGACACTGAAAATTTGTAACATTAAGTGGGAGATTTTTGTAACAGATATTCCAATACGTAAGCTCAATGCTCTACTAAAAATTCAAATTTTTGACTTTTTCCTAGAAGAGTAAAAAAAAGTTAAGAAACAAAGACATACTTGATCTTTTTCCCCTAGAATACTACACATTTCTTCATTTTCCTTTTTCAAAGTTGAATAAACTGCTTTGGAGGTGTCTATTTCTTTCTTCAGCTCCTCACAATTAGATGTCAAATTACCAATCTTTTCTTTTAACTTAGTTATTTCAGATTCTTGCTCAGAAGAAAACTTCTCCTTTTGTTGCAATTTTTCAACTTCAACTTTCAGTTTGTTTTCAAGTTCTTTCAAGCTCTGTAATTGAAACATCAAGTTTTTAAAATGCAGAAAAAAAATTTAAAAATTTTAATGGTTATGAAAATAAGCAATCATTTTTACAAGTTAAAATATAATTTTAAACTTTTGTAAGCAACACTCAGATTTAGGGAAAAAAATTGACTGAGGTCCCAAATCCCTGAAAAATGCTACATGCATGTAGAATTAGGATAAAACAGGTAATTGTAAAAAGAGATTAAGGAAGTATGGGCGCCCATATGCGAAATTTTAAGGGGGGGGGGTTCAGATATTTTCCCAGTGGAAATCGATTTTAGTGCAGATTATAGTTGTTAAAATTTGACATTTTCAATAACTTATTCATTAATGGCTGGAGAGAAGAAAAGTTTTTACATTTTTGCAAAGAATAGTTTAAAAAACTAAAAAAAAACACGCTTTCATAGCAAAATTAACTAAAAAAGTGAAAAATAATCTTAGGGTGATAGTAGTTGACCAATCACTTAACTTTAATGCAATACAAAAAAGCGTGGGGTGCTGTCTATTTATATTTTTGCTTGGACAGCAAATGAAAGAAATTCAAGACAACTGATAAGAAGAACCCACGCTTTTTTGTATTACATCAAAATTAAATGACTGGTCAACTACTATCACCAAAGATTATTTTTCCTTTTTTATTTCATTTTGCTACAAAAGATTGTTTTTTTAGTTTTTTAAACTATTATTTTATTTTTCTCTTTTTTAGTCTTATGTTGGAGAATTATCAGGCAAAGTATTTTTTTTTTTTTTTTTGTGCGGTACATGAAAATTTGAATCAGATTGGGACTTAATTGACGAAATTATTTATAAAACGAGTGGGAGGTAATATCTTAAAGTTTAGACAAGGGCACCCCGATGGGAAGCTACTGTGAGTCATCGATGTATGTTTGCAGAAATCATATTTATATTACTTTAAAAATTTGAGATGCATTTGAATAAAAGTTTTGTTCAACAATGGTCGGATCAGCAATGAATTTTCAATTGAAGGCTCACGTAAATTTTGGCAAGAAATTAGTTAAAAACAATTATATTTCATGTTCTAATTACCTTGGAACATTGGAACAAATTTTGTCTGGTGCAGAAAAATTAAAGGTTTTTGTAGATATTTTAAAATAATTTTTGCAAGCATTTTTTAATGTATTTTTTAAAATTCTTCCTTTTTCACACTGTTGGATTTATGCCAAAATATTGATTAAAATTGGAGGAAACTAACAATTAAAAGAGTTAATTAATTTGATTATAGAATATTGCATTGTCATCGGGTCTGATGTCGCGTGCCAAATTTCAAAAGAATCCGATCGCAGGAAGTGGGCGAAATTTGAGCTGCAAGATTCCGTTACAAGATACATACATACATACATACAGGTAAAGTTAATAAAAGCGTGTTAAAAAAGAACTAAAAAGAAAGAAGTTCTAATTTCTAAGGTGGATGGGGAGGTGCTTGAGCCTCAACTTTCTCCCCCACTTCCCATGGAAGACTTTTCATCTCAGGTAGTTTTTCTTAAAATCACTCATAAAATTATTGAATGATCAATAAATGATCATTGAATGATCAATAATCACTATGAAAGTTGTAGTCACGCTATTATGAGAATTATGTATTACCTGTTCTAACTTCATTTTACAAGCCAAACTTTCTTCTTTACTTTTAGACAGCTCATTTTGAAGAGCCATTACATGTTCTCCACTATCCTTGTTCAGCATTTCCACCTTCTGCTCTGCCAACTGTAGCTTTGAAAGAAGCTGCTTACATTCTTCATCTTTGCCTTTTAGAGACACCTGGATTGAATTCATTTCCTGGTCCTTGTCAGACAGATCTTGCACAGCTTTTTGTAAGGCTTCTTTACTGTTTTCAATATGAAGTTGCAAATCGGAAACCAACTGCAACCAATATACATAAGTAAAACATTGTTTGACACACATATGCAGACATCTCATCCATTTACCAGAGGCGCCCATGAGAAAGAGTTATGATGCAGACTGCACCATTAAAATCTTTTGGAGATTTGTTTCTATGGCCTTAAGTCTTTTTTGGGGGGTTATGGGGGGGGGGGGGAGATCTCTAGTATTTGAGAGAGCATGTCTTAGCTTTTTTTTCTGGTGGAGGAGAGGCATTCCAGCAATTACAGTAAAAAAATACAAAATAGTATGGCTGTGAGCAAACACAGCCTTGTCTGCACAAACATGGGTTTTTGCCCCTATATGTTGACAATATTAGTTGGATACACAAAATACAGTGGCAGATATGATTACTAATGCTTGAACATGCAAGCAAATCTCTAAGGGTAAACCTAATTAGCTTCAAAGGCTTAATCAAACCATTTTATGCCAAAAAATTTTTTTTAACTTTTTTTACAGAATATGATTTTTTTTTTCTAAAAAATGTGGATTTCAGTAAAAATGCTGAAAAATTACAAGTCTATCTTTACTAATAATAAAGCTGAAAGTCTCTTTGTCTGGATATCTGTTTGGATCTCTGTCTGTCAGGATCTCTGTGACGTGCATACCGCTTAGACCGTACGACTGATTTTCATGAAATTTGGCACAGAATTAGTTTGTAGCATGGGGGCGGGCACCTCGAAGAAAGTTTTCGAAAATTTGATTTTGTTCTTTTTCTATTCCAATTTTAAGAACATTTTCCTGAACAAAATTATCATAAGATGGACGAGTAAATTACCAAGTTATCATAACGTGGAACCGTAACATGGGCAAACCAATTGGTGAGAAATTCATCATACATTATTTGTAAATATACAGCCGAACCAAAAGACCTTTTAATTTTCTACTACAGGCAAAGTCGTGTGAGTGCCATCAGTACTTAATAAAGTGAGACAAAGTTCAAAAAGTTACATTTTATGAAGAAATCTTAAAATGGGGATCAATCATTCCTAACTTTTTTACAAGGAGGCTGATCAACAGCTTTGATTGGCTGCAGCCAATAAAAGATTAGAATTATAAGAGAGATTCTTTCTCATTAGTAATAAACTTATAATAGAACATTTGCAGTAATCATAAAAATAAATGAAGGTGCAGTTGAATAAGTTTGAATGACGTTTAACACGTTGACTGCCACAGCAATTTTCAGAAATCTGGCCTAAAATGAGTTTGATTTGATCCCACTATATTATTAACTAGTGGTACCCGCCAGGCTTTGCCTGTAGTAGAAAATTAAAAGGTCGTTTGATTCGCCTGTATATTTATAAATAATGGTTGATGAATTTCTCGTCAATTTGCTATGTTAAATGGCTCGCCCATGTTACGGTTCCACGTTATAATTTCGTAATTTTCTCTTCCACGTTATGATAAGTTGATGGGTAAAATGTTCTTATAAGTGGAATATAAAAAGAACAAAATTGAATTTTTGAAAAATTGCTTCAAGGTGCACACTCCCATGCTACAAACTAACTTCGTGCCAAATTTCATGAAACTCAGCCGAATGGTCTAGGTGCTGTGAGCATCACAGACATCCAGATATCCAGCCAGAGAGACTTTCAGCTTTATTATTAGTAAAGAAGACTCTAATTCTAGTGCAAAGTTATCATCAAAAAGCATAAAAAATGAAACCATCTACCAAAAAAAAAAAAAACAGCTCCAGACAAAATGCTAAATATATACCCTAGCAAAAAAACGGCGAGAAACGCCTTATTTCTGTCTAGCCAGTAAAGAGAGGCCCGCCTTTGTGTGGAAGGTTGCTTTAAGAACTTCCACAAACCACAAGTATTATTTTATTTCTTGAATTTGAATTAATTTTTATAATTGTATTTTTTGTTTGTTTTTTAATAATTTTTCTGTTTGTGCAAGGCAGTATTGATTTCTTGTTCTTTTCCCAGAAGCTATCTATTGATATTAGCACTGATATATTCCGAGTTTATTGTAGCTGCACAAAAATGACATGAGAAGTAAATAAGTACAAGATAACTTGTAGTTGGCGTCCTAGAAAAGAATGCAATCTATGAGTTATCTTGTAGTTGGCAGTCAACAGATTAAAGACTATTGCATAATGCAATTTAAAAAGCATATTAAATAGGCTTGCAGTAAATTTAGCATGCAAGCTATTTACAGTGATCCATCAAAGCACAAGAGAAACTGCTGTTGATCTAGGAGTCTTAATCAGTTGGGACTTTGAATTTAGTCAGTAACATAGTATAGCAGGTGATAAAGCCAACAAAGTGTTGGCTTGTATCAATAGGTCTATTTCACAAATACTAAAGAAGTTCTTCAACCTTTTTATAGAAGTTTGGTAAGACCTCATTTGGAGTAAGCTGCTCAATTTTGGTTTTGTTACCATAAGAAAGACATTAATTTTTTAGAAAGGGTTCAAAGGAGGGCAATGAGGTCAGTAAATAGGCTTTCTACTTAACATTATGATTCCAGGCTTAGAATGCTTAATATGCATAGTCTTGAGCAAAGGAGAGTAATAAGGGATATGATCTAGTTATTTTTTAAGTTAATTAAAATGGAAGATGCTTATGGGCAAAACTTTTGTAATTGCACAATTTCAGTGCAATCAGTAACTGCGCCTCTGCTACTGATTATAGGAAAGATAATCTCTGAAGTCAAAACTAAATATCCATTTCCCCCTTTGCTTAATGAAGAAATATCTTCTATGGTTAAGAAATTAGGAAGAAAAATTAATATTTTCATATTTATTTCTCTTCCTCTTTCCTTCTGTTTACTTGTGCTGCCTAGAATCCCCAAATATTTTAGAGGGTGCTTGAGTACCTCGAGTAAAAAAAAATCCCCTTAATATACCAATATTAAGGGGATTTGATAATGAAAGGGAACTCAGTGTGAAAAATAGAGCAGCAACTTGTAAAAGGGAAAAATGTAGAACCTTGCATAGGATTTCCTGTTTTGGAAAAAAGCATTCTTTTCATGAAATGTGGTCAAACATAGGCTAAAATTCAAATGTGGATTCCCTCCAAGCTTTTTGTAGTCTTGCCTAGATAATGTCCAAAGGTGACTTCTGGAAAAATTTGATATGAAACTTGTTCATCCTGCTCTAAATTTTAGCCCCCGGCAAATGAAAGAACAATGTACATTCTGCTTGCCCTGAGTTTGATATTTATTGGTTTGGTTTAGTCCTTTTTGAAAATTAAAAGAGCAAAACTAAAATTGTAGTAAAAGAAAAACTTAACTTTTGAGCAACACCTTTTTTCTTTTAAATATGCAACTATTTATATGACACATGCTCATGTTGTGATACTATATATGTGTTTCATGAATATGAAGTATGAAAACACTGCTTGCACACCGGTTTTAGGTAAAAAATGAAGGATATTCTTCAGCCTTCAAAAAGGCTAGAATAAAAGATAATCTTCGGTCTTCCAAAGAGCTAATAAAAGTTTAAATGCCTACAGAGGCTTTTCGAGAATACTAAGATTAGATTACCGATAAGATTGAAGCTAACCCCGCGTAAATTGTCCCTACTAGCTCTTTGGATTTCTTAAAAAATCCACAGCTGATTTTAAGATATTAAAATAAAATGTAACTTTTTACTCAAAAACTTTTTAAAAAAATGAAGGCAGGAAAAAAATTACTTTTTCTTTTTCTTGTAAAGTGCAAGACATTTCCTCCTTTTCCTTCATTACATTTGAATGAGCTGCTTTTGAGGTATCTATTTCATTCCTTAGCTCTTCACAATCAGACGTCAAGTTACAAATCTTTTCTTTTAACATGATGATTTCAGATTCTAGCTCAGAAGACAACATCTCCTTTTGTTGCAATTTTTCAACTTCAATTTTGAGTTTGTTTTCAATTTCTTTGAAGTTCTGTAATTAAAATGTTAGCTTTTTTTTTAAATGCAAAAACATATTTTACTTGTTTTAGTTTGAATAACTATAAGTTACCAAAGAAGTAAACTTTTCAACTGGTTAAAACACATTTCAAAATCTTGTTGCGTAACAACTCAAATTTTACATTTATGACACAAAACAGGATAAATTAAATATTGTCAGATAAACCACAAAAAATATTTCTTACCTCAGTGTAAAATTTCTGATGCTATACAAAATTAATAAAGTTTTTCATTGAAGTTTAAAAGGTTGAAAAGAACATACTGCGCATAATTTTGAGAATGTTCATTTTTTTTAATGCAATTTTTTAGAAGGGTACACTTTTGCAATTGCACATCTTCTTGCTCAGAATACAAGTTTTCCTCCTGGTACAACTTTTCAACTTCAGTTTTTAATGCCGTTTATTATTCCCATCAGATACTGAGATCAATATTACTTTTTTTAAAAATTATATATGTATTTATTTCATCAACTTTAATACCTATATGGCAGGGAAAGGCAAAGGGATGTAAGTGGAGATTTTTAAGTTTTAAGGAAAACAAGTTTAAAGCTCAGGTCCTATGTAGGTTTTTGCTGAAATGTTCTTCTAAATCACGTAGTATACTGCCCTAGGAAGGTAAAGCACAGAACCTGAATTTTTTTTCTTATTTTGCATTTTTGTCATCTATTGTACATTACCTGTATAGTACAAACTTGCTTATTTGGTTTCTGCTAAAAATAAAGCATGAAAAAAAAAACAAGTTCTAAAATTTCCCTATCGTTAGTATAAAATGCAAAATGCGTCTCAAAACCTACCATCTCTTATCCCTGATCATTTCTAAATTTTTTCCGGCACTTAATCCCTTCGTTTTGCATTGCCTCATAAATAAGTTTAAAAAAAATATTTTTACTGATTAAACAGTAAAAAGTATTTTTAACATTGAAAAATATTAATTGATCTTATGAACTTCTGGCTAAAGTACAAAAGGAATTTACTGGTGCATATTTGACAATTTCTCTAACATTCATTCCATTGAACAAGGACATTGCTATTTTGAAGGCAATAGTTCAAACAAAAAATTTTCGTTATTGCTAACTACGACACAGCAGTTAGCATGAAAAGCATGACACACTTCCACAAAAAAACAGAAATGAATGTTGTTTGTTCTGACTTAAAAGTTACTGATTTAAAAAACATGTAATAAGACATGTTGCTCCAGTTATGAAGCAAATGTCTTTAGAGGTGAAAAAATTGTTTGCATGAAGAAGAAATTTTCTCCTGTTTTCCTGAAGCCTTTGGCAGCTCTATTAAATTTAGCAAAATATATTACCAAATTTACTTGTGTCAAATAAAGTTCTAGGAAAAAATTTAAATATTTGTTTAGTTAGAACATCTTTAACCAAGGGCCACGGCGACTGTACTCTATACCCTCTGGTCAGAAAAAAAACAAGGTAAAAGAGCCAAGGTGAAAAATTTCTTAATGATTACCAAAAATTGGGTAATATTGTAAGGGCCCAACCCAGGATTTTACTCTTACATGGGCTTCTTACATTAAACTAACCCAAGGTCTTCAAATTTTAGAGGGCCCCAAAACTATCCTTAATTATTTAATTTGTTTTCATTTATTTAATTATTCTTAATTATTTATTATTTATATCATTATTATTATTTTGCAGAAAAAGAGCTAAAATTTAGCAAAGCTGACACAGTATACAATTTACAATAAATGTACCATATAATACCATTTGCCTGAAATATCACCCTCAACCTTATTATTTGAGTACAATACTGAAAAAAAAAATTAAAAAATAAAAAAAAAACTCTTCAGCTACAGCGTAACTTCAGAGTAATGTTAGGGCCCCTAAAGCTGTCTTTTAATTTTTATCATTGACAAAAATAAACTTATATGGGCTAATGTAAAAAATTTAAGTCCCTGAATTTGCAACTGTGAATTAATGTTTAACAAGCGACTGATGGAGTTCGCCTTGGAGTTCTAATAGTGTTAGTGATGGACATCTACCCCATCCCTCTCCTTGGAATGAAGGAAGACTGTTTAGATCATGACACTGCTCCATTTAAAACATAAGTTGCTACATCACTTTCTGACCTTCAATTTTGAAAAAAAAAAAAAGAGAAATGGAGTTTAAAATGCTATTCCTACTCAAACGTCTCAAGATATACTGCTTAGGGAAAGTAAAGCGCAGTGTCAGCAAATTTTTCATTTTTTTGCATTTTTGTCAGCTATTCTACGTCACATTTATTGTACACGCTTTCTAATTTGTTTTCGGTTTTGTTGAAAATAAGATGCCAAATTCCAACATTTTCTTCATGTTGCTATGAAAAGCAAAATGTGTTTCTTCAAATATCCCAGAAACTCATTTCTGCAGATACAGCGCTTTACTTTTTCACGGCAGTACAGCTCAATTTAGTTTTTAAACTCCAATGCCAAAGCATCTGGGTGGCAGCCATCAAAACCTAATTTTTCTACTAATGTGATTGAAGAAAAAATAAAATGTGTTTTTCCAAAATATTTCAAGGGAAGGATCCCTGAGAGAGAGAACGCCTACTTTTATCACAACATTATTACCAAAGATGGTTGAAATTGCGTTTTTAAACTATCTATTTAGAAAAAAAACTGCAGGGAAAGACTCCTAATTTCCCCCTCCCCTCTGCTTTAATGTCTCCAAAAGGCGCAAAATTGAGTTTTTAAAAATTCTATTTGAAAGAGCTTTCAGGGGAGAGTCCCGGACTCCCCCCATTTTTCCTAATGTGACCACAACAGCTTAACTACTTTTTTTAAAGAAAATTCCGCAGGTGAGTCTCCGAAACCTTCCTTCCCAAAAATAACCTTAACTGAATTTCTTTTCAATTTCAAGAGACTTTCTGGAGGTATCCCTTCCCCCCTCCTTTTTCATTACATAACATAGCTTAAAATTATGTTTGAGACACAATGTAAAGGCCTTTTTGACAGCTCTGAGTGGAAGGGAAGAAGTTGAAATTAAATTAAAATGACTGCTGATTGAATTAGAAAAATGCATTTAAGAAATGTAAATAAGATATTTTTGTGAAGGATAGATCACTAATTAAGTAGTATCACATCTAAAAACATGAAAAATATAAAAGAATATGTGATAATGATAATAAACTTTACTTTGTCTTTTTCTTCAACTAAGTTAGAAAGCTGATTCAGTTCTGCCTGAATAGTCACATTCACATTTTTAGAAGCCTCAATTTTAGTTTTTAATTCTTCACACTCAAGAGTTTTTTCATCAAGGCTGCTTTCCAAGGCAGATTTTTGAGATTTCAAATCAGTTGCTTGATTTTTCTCAGTTTGGAGGACATCATTTTGTAATTTTAACTGGTTTTCCATTTCTTGACATTTCTAGAGGAGAGAAAAGTATAATTGTAGCGAAACTATAGTTATGGCAAACCTAACCTGGCAATGTCATAACGCTGAGATCACTATCTGCTAAATACAGCAAAAATAAATTCTATAATTAATCTTAATATACTACAAAAATAAAAACAGGCCAAGAAGACAACTTTTTTCAAGCCAGCTGATTTCAAAAAACGCCTAATTTCTCGAATTTGCCTCAAAAAAGCCAATGTGGCAACTCTGCTTCCCCATGCGGGGAACTGCTTGCTTGGTTTCGAGTCTGAAGAAGCGCCAACACCAGTGTCTTATCATTGGACAGAAGAGACAGTGTCATAATGTCGTCATGGCAACACCACTTCATTTCTTGCAGCGTATAGCCTGCAGTGTGGATTTCATTTGTCCATTATGAGCAGGGCCGGATTTGGAAGTGTGGAGGCCCCTAATCAGGGTTCGAAAAGATCATATTTTTGAAAATATCCGATACTTTGATTTTTATTCGAATATTTTGATATATATGTTTTTATCCGATATTTTGAACCTGTGAAAGTTATTATATTTTGTAAAAAATTTATTGTGGGGGGTCCCTTTGCTGTGGAGGCCCAGGGGCAGTAACCCCGCCTGCCCTCCCCTAAATCCGGCCCTGATTATGAGCACACAAATGAGAAATGAAAATTTTCTTTTTGAAGTGCCCAATCTCTGCTTGGTTTGCTTGGGCGGATCGCACGTCACTGGTAAAGACTAAACAAAAAGAAGAACACTGGGAAAAATACTAAATTAGACAAAAAGCCAATCTCCCATGAAAAAAAAATCTCCATTTAAAAAAAGTGGCTTTAAAGTATCTATAAAATGCAAATTATAATCAATTTGTTCTGGAAACAGACTAATGTCAATAGCAAGAGAAAACGTTCCTTAAAAGGTAATTAACTGCTAAGATGTAGCCGTAATCCAAGTGCTGAACATTCAAAATTAGACAGTAAGAAAGAAATGTTCAAATTTGACAAAATTGTTTGTAATGCAAGAGACATATATCCATCTTTTATGAAAATAGATACAAAAATACAAGTTTCTTTTTTTTTTTTTTTTTGGTACTTTTTAGAATATAACACAAATGCTCCAAACCTTTTCATATTCAGTCACTAAACTTATCTTCTCCTCTTTCAGCTTTGTAATTGCTTCCTGAAGTTGATCTATTTGTTCAGAGCTGCCTTGGCTGGCCAACAGCAATTTTTCTTCTGCTTGGAGCATCTTGGCATTCGTTATATCAATGCTGTTCTTCATTTCAGTAATGTTAGCTTGTAGATCAACAACTTCTTTTTCCTTCCTACCAAGAATGTCATCTTTCTCTTGTAAGACATTAGTTAACTTCTCTATTTCTTGAATTAAACCTAAAATTTTCTTCAAAGAAAGAAAAAAAAAAGAGAAAAACATTACTTTAACGTTCATTATCATCTTTTTATTTTTACAAAAAAAGCTAGGGTCTAGTGGAGTAAAGTGATCAATGTGATAAAGTGGGCATACATCAAATAAATGGCTGTACTGTCTGACCACGGATTGTATGGAAAGACAAACATCCGTTTTACAGCCGGAAATGGACGAATCTATTATTTTTTACCGATGTCAGCTTTTGCAGAAGCAGAGTCTCATTCAAATGAGCGGAATGTGTGCATCAAATTTTTACTTTTCCCCTTATTCACATAGATTCGTCTCATCTGGACGTTTGAAAATTCCATGCAATACGTGGTTGGACAGTAGCTTGGAAATAAAGGTTTGCATTAGTTTAAAATTTTCATTATAGAGTTTTGGGAATATTTTATTACTGGAAATAACTTCTTTAGAGAAAAAAGTCATTTGGTTTGCATATAACACACCTCTTTTAACTTTTCTGGTAAATTTTGTTTATCAGAATTTTGAGCAGATTGACTGCACAGGAAGTATTCTACATGTCTTAACGACATTTACTCATTAGCAGCTAGCTGTATCTATTTTGTATAATAGTTTAGAAAAAAATAAGTAGGATGGGAAAAAGTGGTTTTAGGATTAGGCTTAAACCTATCATTCTTCTTAAGTCACTTAATAACTTATAAGGTAGATATTAGATATTCATTTCACTATACATGTAACTTTTTTTGAGTAAGGATATAAGAAGGATTTTAATGGCCACTTTGAGTGACAGTATCTTTTACAAAATTAATATTTAAGCTATGCAACTGTAACACATGAAAAATAAGTATTTTGACAGTAGAATTATGAAGAATAAATCTTTGAATTATTTTTGTTCAGAATTTATGACAACCAAAAATCCAAGAAAAAAAATTCCCCACCGAGCTTTTTCAGGAGTTTACAAATGTGCAACACACAATCTAATGAACTCAAATCTAAATACATAAAACTGGTACGTGGAAGCTAAAAAATGACAGCATATATCAAAGAGACAGAACTAAATTTTTGAAACTAACTATGTAAGTAATTTAGTATAATTTTTCATAAATGAGTGTAAGTGCTTACACAAAGGGAATATTTCATAACACAGTAACAAAGTGAAATATTTTTTAACACTATGATTTTTTTTCTACCAGGAGACAAAGCATCTCTGGGTTTTCATGACCAAGAATATCACTTTCCACAAAAGTAAGTCTTTTACTGTAACATAAAACTAACAACATATCTTATTTTAACCTTGCTTTTGCATTTTGAATAGCTATATGAGCCGCTCAGAAGCCGATGTGGTTAAGTCCATTTTTTGATATTTTCTGATTTTCGGAAATTTTGATGAAATAAATAGTAATCTTCTTAGTTATTAAAGGATTTACTCGTTGGTTACATTTTTCTAGGTTAAACAGCCCTTTTTTTAATAGCCTCTGAATATATTCAGGGTTCATACTCTATTCGGATGAAGAAATTCCATGACTTTTCCAAGACTTTTTCATGACTTCATAAAAATTTTCATGACCTTGTTACACGAAGAGAATAGTACTATTTAATGTCAAACTTGCCAATTTTTTTCGGAAACGAGCATTAGCAAAGCTTTTACATGACTGCAACTACTTCATCGAAGCACTTACTTGTGACTGAAAACATATCAGTGCACACTGCAGAAACTAATAAACTATTCTTATTTGTCTTTATTATGTAAATTTAAGCGAAGTAAAAATATAGTGAAACAATATACTGATGTTTAAATGCCTAGTAGATATTTAATAAATATGGCAGAATAGTAATGAATAGGACAAAGTTTGTAAGAGTCATTATTAAGTTTCCAATAATAAATTTACTTCATAAAATATTGCCCTTTGGTATCAATAGTGCTTTTAATCATCCATGTAACTTGACAGTACTATTTTTGTTCACTGGAGTAAAGCCACAGTGTCAATGAATTCATTTTTCTAAATCAGATATTTCAGCTGGCCACATGGGGGGATCAGTTTTGAGAGCTGTATGCTAGGCATCACTGTTTGACTATTAGAATATCCCTATTTCTATGACTAAAGTCTTTACTTTGGAAAGCTTTCAACTGATTAAAAGAAACTCTGATAAATTTAATGTTTTTTTATTATTATTTTTTTTTTTTTTTTACAAGTAGTTGAAATAAACTCGGATGTAATTGAATTACGTTTTCTGAATGGGTGTTGGAAAAATCAAGAACATGCAAATCTACTACTACAGAATATAACATGTAAGAAGTGCTGAAAATAATGTTGAATTACAAAATTAATGATGTCCCGGCAGTAAAATTACATTACGAAAAAGACGGGTGGCTGTAACAGAAGCAGATGCAATAGGATTCCTAAACTCAGATTTGTTTTTGGGATTGTTCATTTTTCAAGTATTAACAGCTTTTACATGCACTACTGTTAAATCACTCAAGATTTCTAATGCTCTTTTAGCTGCTGTTATTTTATTGCTGCCCAAAACATTTTTCCATGACTTAAAATAAATTTCCATGACTTTTGATGAAAATATTAATTTTCCATGACTTTTCCAGGTCTGAAATTTGTCAATCTTTTTTCCATGACTTTCCAGGATTTCCATGACCCGTACGAACCCTGTATATTGCATAATAATTTCAGAAGCCATTGTGAATAAGTCCACCTTTTATCAATATTTTTTTACATAACCTTTGAAATAAAAATTAAATTATTCTTCTTTTTTCGATATTTGTTGCAACACTGAAAAACAAGAAATTCATAGTAACTGTAACCGTTACCTTCTAATTATAATTGTTTGAGTTTCATGCATGTGCGTCAGAACACAAAAATATTATGTTGAAGTGTTTGCGAAAATTATTGTGTTATCAAAAACATTAAATAAATTTTCTTTAATAACTGTAAAAACTCTGACTTTTTAAAATAATAAAAAAGATTTATTGTAAGGGAATAAAAACTAAAAATGTCAATGGAAATAGAACACAGTGAAAGTGATACAATATTTCATTCTAATTCAAAGAGAGTTAACCATATTGATTCTGATACATTGTTAGATAACGAAGATATAGAAAATAATCAAAATAACGGAAAAGTTGGTAGAAAACGCAGCAGGAATCCTGGCTGAACCAACCAACGAGCTGTTACCAACAGGAAAAAATCAACAAGTGGACTAACAGTCAATTGGCTTAATATGAGATGGATAAAATTGGAAAGGTCAAACCCAAGCAGCATTAAGTTCAAACATAATTTTGACGAGGATGATACCTTTCATGTAATTGATATAAAAAAAGTAAAAATAGGTAGACCAGTAAATTAAAAAAATATAATTCAACCTATATTATATCCTAATGGCAGAACAATTTCAAGAGAAATAAAAAAAAGACATCATGTGTTTATTAAAGTATATACCTCCAATTAAACACGACTTTTACAGGACATTAAGGACAACACGTAGCGATCAAGATTTACATTTAAATAACTCGGAAGAAGATGATGTTTGTTATGATGAATAAACATAAAACTTATGACAACAAATGTTATTTTATTGTTTTTACATAAATTTCTTATCTTTTTCAGCTGACAAAAGGTATAAGTTCTAAACTTTTTAAGAAGCTGTCATTATTTCAATAAATACTTACGTTTTTATTTACACATCCTGTACATATCTTGTTTTTTTGCAGAGTTTACACCTCTAAAAAAGTCTTTATACACTTTTTTAATTAAATTAATAAACCAAGAATTTTAAAACTAATGTATCAAAAAACATTAATTTTCTCATTCTTTTTGTGTTTTGGACTTAACCGCATTGGCTTCTGAGCGGCTCATCTATCAAACAACTACAAACCAAAATCTTTAGGAGAAACAAATCAAACTTTGAAATAAATATTAATTCAATAAAGATTTTTTTATTTTTACCCTTTTTTTAAGTAAGTTTTTGAGTTCTGTTGAGGAAATGTACACCAGCCCTTCTTTGACTTAATGTCGGTTTTAACAACTTTTGAGGGAGTAGTTTATTCAAAACAAATTCTTTTATTCAGGATATTTCAGTCCTAAATTTCATTTTTTCATTTGAACAGCTTTATGTTCAGTTTAGAATAGTATAATAAATTATCTTACTTTATATATTTTATTTATTCAGTTTTGAAATTTTACACTGGAAGAGTTTATTTGCAGCATAAATATTGTGTCTGTGTGTGTGTGTGTGAGAGAGAGAGAGAGAGAGAGGGGGGGGGGAGTGAGGGTTAGCTAATGTTACAAAATACATATTGGTGTACAGGAAATACTGCTAATTTAATTCAGATCAAATTATATCACATGACACAAGAATTTAGCACAGAACTAATAATTTCAGGGAGGAAAATGCATAAATAATTGGAAAATTTACAGATAAAATATACCTGCTCTTTTTCTGTAATTTCTGAATCTATCCTTTTCTTTAGTGACATTATCTCATCTTGAGCAAGCTTAAGCTCCTCAATCGTTTTAGAGATGGTGATATCTTTCTGCTCTATGGAGCTATTTAATTCATTCTTACTAGCTTCAAGCTGAGTGATAAATGAAGATTGAGTTTCCAAGTTCTCTTTAAGTTTGGAGATGTCATTGCCTTTCTCTCTCATACATGAGTCTTTTTCTTCAAGTTGACTAGATTTCAATTTTAGTTCTTCAGTGAGAATGGTAATTTTCTAAATCATAAAATCATTTATACAACAAAAACAAAGGTAAAAGTAAGCATCAAATCATGCAACAAACCAAAAAGTAAAATAAAATACAAACTAAATCGTAAAAATGATTAACACGAAAACTTTTTTAGAACAAAAAAATTCCTCCCTTAGTTAATTTTAAAAAGCCTTAATACAGCACTACATAATGTGTCAAAAACCTTCCCATGTTTGCAGTTTGTAGAATTGTATGATGAGGCATTCAAATGCAAAACCTGCAGTGTTAAACATATGTTTGAGAAAATGTTCAGGTGGTTGTTTATCTTTACACAAGTCTAAGGGAACTTTGACTGGAACACTGGAAACAAGTCATTCATCTATTCGTGATAAATACTTGGTTATACAGCACAAAATCTTTTTTCTACTACTTATGAGATATTATTCTTTCCAGACCATTAGTATTCCAACTCATCTAGCTAATCATTGTATTTTTTTTTTTTTTTTTCATTTCTTGAGATTAAGCTATAACAACAATTATTATTAATCTGCTTTTTATTTTTTTTTTCGGTAGTAAACAGAATTTTTTTAATTAAATAGCCTGTGTTTTACTAAATCCTTTGTCACAAATCAACTCTTTTTTAAAAACATTTCATAGGAAAGTGTAAATAGTTTAAAGTTTATAAATACAGTGGAAGTAATCAACTTATTTCAGAATTCATCATATTGTATGAAAAATTACATAGCTTTGTTACCCATGTCACTCAAATTGCAAAATAAGACACATTTTAATTTATACTTTGCTGAATATTTTGAAGGATACTTGTATCCATGATACTGAGAAAAAAATTAAAAAAAAAGGAATTAACCATAGCCCATACAGAAGTTTAAAAAAAATAATTATAAGCATATTGTAACTTATGGTACAGTGAAGCCTGCTTAATGGAATAGACAATTTGTCACAAAAAAATTCTAATAAGCGGGATATTAAATTATCCAATATTCCAATAAGCAGGCTCGACTGTATTAGGAATAAAGGTTTGAGTCACTGTTGGACGCCATCAGTTCACTGCCTTTAGATTATGTTCTGAAGCTTTAAATAACATCAACAATAGTACATCTTACTTCCTTGTCATAAAATGCAACAGAAAAGTATACCTCAAAAACAAACATGAAATTTTAAGCAAATAATTAAAAAAAAAAAAAAGGAAAGAAACACTTAACAGAAATAAAATATAACAAAAGAAAAGAGTTTCATTTCTTTTTTCTTAGAAAAACAACTTGTCACATCCGGATACAACGGACCCTTTTTTGAAAAACTTGCCTTCTTTGGCATCAATCATGTCATCACTAGATGGCACACCATACCTGGTGGCATCAAAAAACACAACGCAATATGGGTAGAAGATGGCTCTGCGGTGGACTTTAGCCCTTGAGCAGGAGAGTTAGTAGTGCAAAAGCAGCTCAACAGCTAGCTTTTAAATTTTCATTGATACATAGTAGGGCTATACCGATATATTGTCATATATCAATATATAACTATTACCACGGTAACAATATTTAGATTTCTATCCGTCTGATATATCGGTTGAAAAGGATATATGGGAAATAATTACGGAGAAATTGAAATACTGACTCAAAAATACATAACTATTTATTGTTCTGTATGATGGATGAGTGCTTGAAATTTCAAGAAATTAACTGCATTCTTCAATCAGTTATTTTATTTTTAATTCTAGTACAAGGGAAAATTAGCAGGGCCGCAGAAGGTCAAGGTGAACCCATTGTCAGATTGTTCTCTGGATCCCCCTAAAAAGTTTTCAAGAGCGGGGTCCTTCTAAGGAATGCGCCCTTAGTTTCTGACAAGGCTGATATGGCCTCTCCTGGGCTCTGAAAAGTGAATGTGTGTTGGTTAAAAAAACATCTTAGTGTAACAGTTAAAAATTAACCAATGGAGGCATCAACAGGGTTCATAATTCTAAATAAACGTAAACCATTGATATTACGCTGAATAAAAGGTTTGCGAAATATACTGAACAGAAATGTTTGTATTAAAAATGAAATGAAAAATGATAAAAACCTAATGAGATTAAATAAAATACACCGCCAGCTCAATCATTTCATCCGAGCTGTCGTATCTCAAGCTTTATCTTCGATAATAAGAGGGAAAAAAATTTTTCTGTTCATAACACGAGGCATTACTTGAAACGGTAATGCGATTTTAAAGCGTCATCGCCAGCAACCCTGAAACTCAAAGATTTGAACTTCTCCCCAGACATTACCGTTAATGCACTGATATAGTGTTTTTTGTGAAAATTGTATGCATTAACGTTAATGCGATGACATAGTGTTGTTTGTGAAAGTTGTACACATTATGGAAGATGGAATTGAGTTCTACCATGCACGGGCATGGGTTATTTGTGAAAGTTCTACGCATTTTCGGAAGAGTAACAAGTACCATGACTGAAAAAGCTGAGCTTGTCGATTGATGACATTAATTGGATGGTTTGTCGGATAAAGATAAAAAGTAAGTACAATTTTTAAGCTTTTTTTTTTAAATTTACTAATGAAACATATACATAATTCGTGGATTTTAAAAATTATGAAATATTACATTGAAATAAAAAAATGTCTTATAATTTATTTAAAAATGCCAAAAAAAGAAGTTTACTGCCTAAATTTTGATAACATTCAGATTTTTTTCAAATAAATAAATAAATAAATAAATAAATTTTTTAATATTAACCCAGGTAGCATCAACTTATCGGATTTTGCTCGGCCGATCATCGACTCCTCCTAAGCTCATCGTGTAATGCACGATGATATCGTTGCGATCAGAATCCGACAACGGTTTTCGATGAGCTGTTTTTTATCGGAAAACTATATCCTTACGATCAAATTTTCCGATAAAAATTTGCCGAGCTGCATTTCATCGGAAAAAGAGATCGTAACGATCAAAGTTTCCGATGAAAATTTGCCGAGCTGCATTTCATCAGAAAAAGAGATCGTAACGATCAAATTTTCCGATGAAAATTTGCCGAGCTGCGTTTCATCGGAAAAAGAGATCGTAACGATCAAATTTTCCAAGCGAAATTTCATTGAAAAATGAAATCGTAACGATCAAATTTTCCAATGAAAATTTTCCAATGAAAATTTTCCAATGCAAATTTTCCAATGAAAATTTGCTGAGCTACATTTCATCGGAAAAAGAGATCTTAACGATCAAATTTTCCGATGAAAATTTGCCGAGCTACATTTCATCGGAAAAAGAGATCGTAACGATCAAATTTTCCGATGAAAATTTGTCGAGTTACATTTCTTCTTAAAAAAAGTAGGTCTTTTAAATTTTCCGATAAAAATTTTCCCAATCTAAAATTTTTGGAAATCTCCCAACTGTTAAAATAGGATAAGTTTTATTATTCGAATATCTGACTATTGATCAAACGTAAGGCTATACGGATCAACATTCAGGGTTGAGAATCGGAGGAAAAATGACTGAGACTTTGACTCCGAATATGACTCCTGGATTTTGGAAGGGTTTACTCCGATTTGCTGCAAAATCAATTCAACTTTAACTCCACGATTCCAACCCCGATTACCTCACTGGAATTGCGAACAAAATGAGACTCCGACTCTTGAATGATTTCTCTCCATCTCCAAAACTATTCCACTCCGTTCAATTTGACTCCCAAAATTACCGACTCCGACTTGGTTTGCGGGCAAAATGATCGACTCCGATTCTCTCACTAGCTGGCGCCACAAGTATATTCACTGAATAAAATTATCACTTTCTGTTCAGAAATCTGTCATGGCCTTGCCACCCGATAGATGGCGCCACAAATGATTTTCCATTTAATACATTTTTTTCCACCTTGGGAAGAGCATTACTTGTCTAGTGGTTAGCATGTGAATCTCGTGTTCCAGTGGTCTAGGGTTCGATTCCCGGCTAAAGCGACTTAGTTTGAACTCATGAATCATGTTCATCAAAAGTTGTTAAATTAGAAATTAAATAAACAAGTTATTAAAAAAAAATATATTAAATAATTGTCCCAAATGATGTCATCTAAAAATACTCCTCCTGAAATTTTCAAGATGGCGCAAGGGTCACGTGATCATCCAAAATTGCGGACCACCCTTCCCACTGTTAATTTTTTTTCCCTCCTACTTGTCCCTATATCGCAGTTGTTACTACTTCTCATCGTATTTTCATCCTAAATTCATCGCCTCGGAACAGCACTGCAACATTGAAAGTGAGAGTTTAACTATGACAGTTCCAGCTATCAGTTGCAAAATTGGGGATCATGCCTTAGTGAAAAAAATTTCACCTGCATAACTATTTCTCAGTCTATCAAAATTAACACTATGAGTGCTCTCACTCATAACATTAAAGTACTTTTTAAATAATTTTCCAGCAGCTTTAATTTATTTCTATTTAGATTATTTTTCTTGTAATGTATACTTTTCTTTGCTATATTTAAAATCCATTTTTGATCATCCTTCACTTTCTATGAGATTTTTACCACCATTTTCAGTCTTATTTTTTTTACGAATTTTTTACCTGATTCCACTTTTATTTTGCTCAATATATTGCTACTTTCATCCATATTGCAGAAGCTTTAATTTCTGAAATGAATTCATTTATACTTCACCCTTCTTTTAAAAATTAAATTCTTATTATTAAAATATTGAACTAGAAGTCTTCCAAGCCCAAGAAATCAGACCCTGAATCTCAGTAACATTTATAATATATTTCTAAAAGGTTATTAAAATTGAAAAACATTTCAAATTGAAAACCATAAAGAAGGTGAAA